>NW_021130773.1:0-275934 GCF_004193835.3 Ostrinia furnacalis | reverse complement strand
CTCTTCTTATGAACTTTGGGGCGCTTTATCTCTTTAAATTTTCATTAGTTTGAAAAAGTGAAAAATACGTGTAGAGTATTTTGTGATAAGTTAACTGACGGACTAATTAAAACTCTTGCTTTTTGACCCAGGCAACATCCCCATTTAGTAGAACCAAAGTTTCTCAAACTGAGTGTGTGATTTATAAATACATTAAAACGGCTACACTTTCTGTTACGACTATACTCTTGGCCAATGTGCTACACATTCATAGATCTTTTATAGAAAAATTAACTGTCACGGAATTGGGACAACAATTTTTGAAAATACTATTTATTATATTATTGATTCTGAAGTGATGTTTTTATATTTTATCAAACTCAAACAATATTATGAAGATTATATTAACGTACTAAGAAATGTTGGTTCCATAAAGCTTCAAAAAATATCAATAATAACTTGTTTTCTTATATTATCTCATTTTTATCTACTGCATGCAATTATTCTAATTAACACAACACATAAAAAGCAACACATCAGATTAGTAAGCAATAATAAACAGTAAAAACATACACAGACGAAAAATAAAAATAGCTCC
Source organism: Ostrinia furnacalis (assembly GCF_004193835.3). NCBI lineage: Eukaryota > Metazoa > Arthropoda > Insecta > Lepidoptera > Crambidae > Ostrinia > Ostrinia furnacalis. The sequence goes on along the minus strand of NW_021130773.1, from coordinate 275,357 downwards.
ATCTATCGAAACTTCTCAAAATGTAGCATTGACAAGTGTCAAAACCCTTATCAACAAATGTGCACTCTTCGACGTGGTACATTTGTTAACTGACAGATACCTGTTCAACGCTGCTGCGATCCTGGTAGCTCTTAACACCTTCGTGATAAGGCCTAATTTCCCATAAGCTCTCTGCAGCAGCTCATGATGTTACTACCATCCCACCCTTAAAGTTAGGTCTGTATAGCCTGACCAGGAACATAAAAACCCTGGCATAGTGGCGCGTCAATTGCATTTGATAGTGCAACACTGAGTACAGTCGTACCTGTGTTAAATTAATAGGCTAACTTTATGTATCAGGATTCAGAATTACGGGTTAATTTAATATTTTCATGAATTAACGAAAACATATTATTATAGGTAACCTGGTTTTAATAAATTAAATGAAACCATCAATCGAGCTAGTAGGATTTATTTTATTATTCATCAATAATCAAATTCAGAACTTGAATATTCAACTGCAATGTCTGCTCATGAACGCTTCAAACTCGGTACTTCTTTCCCAATTCCATAAAATTCAACACTTAGAAAGTGACAAAAAAATTTAAAATAAGTAGTTGAAACAAACCACAGCTAATTTTCATAGTGGACTGTACTATACGATACACATGTCAGTCAATTTGACAACCTTTGTCGGAAACATTATTCAATGAAAATATTGTCCGAACCCTTAGTATTTCTCTTCGTCAAATACTTTAACACATTGTGAACCACTTTTCTTTCACGAGTATGAAAAGATTTTAGCAATTTAATTCACAAAATCAGTTGCGTACATTTAAAATTAAGTTTGTTTACACTTTGACAGCAATAGACTGACATGCAAGGTGACATGTCAATGAAGTTTTCAGTTACTGTTGCCATTAAAAGAAATTAGTACCATTAGTTTTCCGCAACATGGCGAGGGTTTTTATGTTCCTGGTCAGGCTATAAAATATATTTTCTGCACCTAAACTCCTCAATCATAAGACCCATTTTTCCTTACCTTAGCACACACCTTGGCTCTCTTCAGCGGCTCAGGAGTACGGAGGCTTGGAGGACACGATCGCGACCGTAACTTCTCAACCATAAGGTCGAGTTTCCAACACCCAAACCACCACCCATTATAGTGAAATCTGTATATCTGTAAGGCATATTCGTTGAACCTAAACTCTTCAGCCATAAGGCTTATATTCCCTCACCTTAACTCTCTTCAGAAGCTCCTGCTGTCCAGCCAGAACGTACTTAGGCTTCCCGGCTCTGGCTTGGACTAAAGTCTGGAGGGAGCGACCGTAACTTCTCCACCATAAGATCCAGTTTCCCTCAACCAAACCCCCTACCGCTAAAGTTAGACCTGTAAACCACACTAAACTCTACCTAAACTCCTCAGCCATAAGGCTCATATTCCCTCACCTTGGCTCTCTTCAGAATCCTGCTGTTCAGCCAGTACGTACTTAGGCTTCCCGGCTCAGGCTTGGACTAAAGTCTGGAGGGCACGACCGTAACTCCTCCGCCATAAGATCCAGTTTCCCTCAACCAAACCCCCCACCGCTAAAGTTAGACCTGTAAACTACACTAAACTCCACCTAAACTCCTCAGCCACAAGGCTCATATTCCCTCACCTTGGCTCTCTTCAGAAGCTCCTGCTGTCCAGCCAGAACGTTCTCAGGCTTGCCGGCCCAGGCACGGAGCACAGTCGCCTAGAGGGTACGACCGTAACTCCTCGGCCATAAGATCCAGTTTCCCAAATCCAAACCCCCACTAAAGTTAGACCTGTAAACTACACTAAACTGCACCTAACTCCTCAGCCATAAGGCCCACATTCCCTCACCTTGGCTCTCTTCAGAAGCTCCTGCTGTCTAGCCAGTACGTTCTCATGGTACAGAGGCCTGGAGAGCACGACCGTAACTCCTCCGCCATAAGATCCAGTTTCCCACACCCAAACCCACACCTAAGTTAGACCTAGATACCACACTAAACTCCACCTAACTCTTCATCCATAAGGCCCACATTCCCTCACCTTAGCTCTCTTCAGAAGCTCCTGCTGTCCAGCCAGAACGTTCTCAGGCTTGCCGGCCCAAGCACGGAGCACGGATGCCTGGAGGGCGCGACCGTAGCTGAAGGTCAGGGCCCAGGGTCGCTTGAGGTCAACGGCGTTGATGGCGTTCAGGTTGACGGAGGCCTCCTCCTCAGACTGGCCACCGGAGAGGAATGTGACGCCTAGAAATAGGGGGTGTTTTTGATTGGCATATTGACGCAGTGTATACGTCTGACTCTTTTCTATTATTATTAAAACTTTGTTTGTCACCTGTCATCCGCTTTGCAATGGAGGGAAGTCGAACCTTAACTTCGAACTCCTCCTATTAATTTCATTGCGGGTTCAATGAACTGTCATTGACTTAAATTGCCCCCGGGACAAACTTGACCTTCACTGGTTGGGTTTTTATTGTAGATCCTGGCTACACAGGAGTTGCAGCGGTGGGAACGAGAGGTGGCAATAGTCCCGTCTGACAACTAAGGTTGTGTGATCTAATTGAATGGAGTGGACCTACACGAGTGAAGAGGACAACCGGTTCCTCGTAAAAGTTTCAGATAAATTGATCTATCACTATCTAACTAAAGGTGCTGTAACTATCTGAAAGAAAGAAAGAAACTATCTGTACACAGAATGTGAAACCAAAACTTTTAGTTTATCTGGCAGATGAGTTTCTAGCTACAGACTATCAGGCACATTATCCACAAGTAATGAACTCTCTAAGGCCGAGTTGCACCATGTTACCTTAACTTTGACAAATGTCAAAAATCTGTCAAACTCCATACAAAAAGCACCGTTTATTGTTATTGTTACGGTTAAAATAAGGTGGTGCAACTCAGCCTAATTCATCAGAAGCAAAAAAGGAAGATCGTCAGAGGAAATTAGTAATTTGACTGTCAGTATTCTGAAATACAGTATCGCTAAACTACCGATATCGAGGAACAACACTAGTTTTCTTGACTTACCGGGAACGGCAGCGGGCACGGTCCGGAGAAGAGCGGTGACGGTGGCGCGGGCGACGTCCATGGGAGTATACGTCTTCTTGCACGACTGGCCGGCGGTCACCTGGGCAACAAATATCAGTCAATTTCTATACTAAAGCCCGGTCTCCGAGCACGTAGAATTTTGTCCAATGACCTCAAGCTACCCATCCTTATCGCTCGCGCGTAATTATGTTGCTGTCGTGCTCGCACACTCACTGCGGGCAACCGTCTAACTACTCTGTCAACTATGATATGACATGACCCTTTTGTATGAAAAATTAAACATAGTTGTGCCATTTTCAAAGCAAAATCACGATAAAAATTTAGTTAGGAGGACCAATTTTCTCAAAGAATAGACAATGTTTTCGTTTTCTTTTGTTTCCATTTTCTAAAACTTTTGTATTGGTGAAAAAGAATTTCTTGACACGAATGGTGCGTCAAGTGCCATTATTGACGACACTTATGTAGTGCCAAATTTCTCGACACGAACAGTGTGTCAAGCGCCATAGTTGATGACACTTATGTAGTGCCAAGTATAAAAAATACTCTCTTGTTCTCTATTATCATAGTCTAGTTACTTGAAAAAGAGGCTGACAATAGTGACGGAGTTTCTTGCGCTGCTTCTCCTTAGCACTGGCCCATTTATTGTCCCAAAGCAGTGGTAGGGTTATTACTGGGACGTGTAAAGGTGCTTTTTAAAAGCTTACTTGCAAAGAACATTGGGAACTTTAATATGAGAAAATGCCCCACGGCGGACAAAGATGAAACGTATTTTATTTCAAAGCTTTATACTTGTAGGTATATTCACTTAAAGCGCTATGTTGTGAGTTATGGGAATTCTGAGATATGACGAGTCTAAGTTGAAAATATATTTGCCTAAAATGATTTGATATTTTTACATGTTATGTTGTTTGGCATTGCAGAGTAACCAATAAAAGTAAATAAAATAATATAAATAAATAAAAAATATAAATAAAATAATATAAATAAATAAAATATTATAAATACTTAAATTAATATTAGACAACATCTCATATATTACTCCAACCCAAAATAAGTAGCTAAGGCATTTGTGTTATGGAAATCGGGAACGACGAACCACAACACACCCAAACCAGAGACAATGTGAAAATATCGTTTTCTATATTGTCCCGGCCGGGAATCGAACCCGGGACATCAGGATTGGCGCGGCACACCTTGAAAACCGGTGTGTGCGCCTCTCTGCCACGGAGGTCGTCAAAAATATTACCTAAATGTAAAATAAAATAAAATATTAAAACTTCATTTTCTCAATATTCCCATATAAGGGAGAGAAAAAAAATGCACGGAAATTCATTGGATATTAGTATGTATCATCTGTGATAGGTTTCGTTTGTGTCCACTACTTTTCGAAAAGTGGGGCAAAAAGTTCCCAATGTCATTTAAATGAGTTTTATGAGTTTGTTCAGTTACAATCATTGTTAAAAGCGTCAATCTCCCAGCGTTGGGATGGGCTAAACGTGATAAATGCTTACCATGTTGGGCTTCAACAGGGTACCCTCGAGGAAGACATGGTGGTCGCTGAGAGCCTTGTAGCAGGCAGCCAACACCACCTCGGTCACCTTCTGGGCGCGGTCAAGGTCGTGCTCACCTGTAAGGATAAAAATTGTAAGATTCAAAATTAAACTATCGACCGACAGTCTTATCGACAGCAAATCTATCGATACGTAGGAATAGGAATCCAATGATGGAACTCGTCCACGACACCGGCGAATGCTTAGGCTTGATTTCCTCCTACGCTGACGTCGGTCGCGTACATCGGTCGAGCGTACGAATAAACACAATGAACCACCGCACTGCAACGCCGTCGTCAGCGGCAGATGATTACATAGAACTAGTGTGTAATCGTGCGCGCCGCTGACGTCGGTCACCGATGTCAGCCTAAAAGGAAATCAAGCCTTAGATTTGTCCGTAGCTATAAGTTTTTTTTTAATGCAGAACATGGCAAATTTTTGACCACAATCACACCTGACGTTATATGAGATGCAGTCTAGGATGGTAAATATCTGCCCTGTGCTTATTCACTCTATCCTTGAAGAGGCCCGAATTATGGTGTTCGGGAAAGAATGCTAAAGTTCGAATTCCAGTCCCTGTGTCAATCAGATTGCTAAGATGGCGTGACTTGCGATTGATCTATCACGCAACGCCACTTGGCTAAGAGATTCTTTGACAAGGTCAGACTCACCATCAGGCAAGACCTCGGGCTCCACAATGGGCACGATACGCTGGCTCTGGCAGATGGAAGCGTAACGGGCCAGAACAGTAGCGTTCTCCTGGATAGACTGGTAGGACGGCGTGTTGCGACCGATCTTCAGCACGCAACGCCACTTGGCTATGAGATGCTTTGATCAGAGCAGACTTACCATCAGGCAAGACCTCGGGCTCCACAATGGGCACGATACGCTGGCTCTGGCAGATGGAAGCGTAGCGGGCCAGAACAGTAGCGTTCTCCTGGATAGACTGGTAGGACGGCGTGTTGCGACCGATCTTCAGCACGCAACGCCACTTGGCGAAGTGGCAACCATCCTTCTTGTACTGGGCGCAGCGCTGGGCAAGGTCGTCCAGACCTAGAAGAAAGAATAATGTTAGCTTGAACGATTGCCTTTTTTATGAAGAACGTGGTAGGTTCGTTCGTTTCGTTCGTTTCAGCCAAATGACGTCCACTGCTGGACAAAGGCCTCCCCCAAGGTTTTCCACAATGAACGGTCCTGCGCTGCCCGCATCCAGGTACGTGGTACGTGGTAGGTATTTGACCGCAATCACACCTGACGTTAAGTGAGATGCAGTCTTGTGTCTTTTCACTCTTGCCTTGAAAAGGCCCATATTATAGACATGTACTTGATCAACTTACATAACCTTCATCGGTTATTTAATGGCGGTCAAGCTGTAGATCCTGGCTACACAGGAGTTGCAGCGCTGGGAACGAGAGGTGGGAATGGTCCTGATTGTGTATTTTAAAGGTTAAATATTGACGTCTCAGCACAGCATATCAATTAATTTATGTCAATATTTATTGCTTTGTTTTTATCTTATTTTTCTTTATTTGGAACACAAACAGTATAAGTACTAATTAACAATGTGATAAGAAGCCTTTAAACCAATAAAACATAATTAATATGTTTTCGCAAGCAATTCCCGAGTTTATTGAGTAGGTAGTTATGAACTGGAAAAGTTACGTATTACAACTTCTATATGCACAACATTAGTCATTGAAAATTATTTGTCAATGTCAGTTGGCATTGTTTCCAAGATGGCCGTAAGTCTGACACAGACTGTATGCATAAAGTCTGACACAGACTGTATGCATAAATGTTCCATCGGAATATTTCCAACAGCAATCGATTACTTAATGACCCCATTATCCCTGCTATAAAAGAACCCGCCACTTATTTAAGCCCCTAAGTGGTTTTACAGTACCTACTCGTAAACATGATGACAATTTGACATGTGATAAGTTGATAATAAAATGAAAGACATTTTGTCTTGGGTACGGAGATGAAAGACATAGACCATTCCAGTCGTTACATAACTTACACATGTATGAGAATAATATTCACCTTGCATTCATTGGAGATACGCCAAACGTCTAAGGCCCGTATCAAAAACGTCGCTAAAACTTGCTATTTATTTTAAACTTTCATTTCGACCTGTAGCGAACTGTTCACTTAATTTGCAAGCGTCTTCACCATAAGATAACGTCTTGGCACGACGTGCCTGTTTCTATCATAAGATAGACAAGGCGTGAAAGTGTATGTGGACAGCGGAGCAGACAGCTCGTGGAACTGATGACCGTTGGGGCTAAAAGTTCTCGAGTAAGCATGGACCAAAAATACATGACTCGGAGGACCGATGATGTGATGAAGGTTGCTGGAAGAACCTGGATGCGGGTACCGCAGAAGCAATTATTGTGGAAAGTCTTGAGGGGTCTGGAGGCCTTTGTCCAGAAGGCTTCCTAGGATCTGGTGAAGGTCACTAAAAGTTTCTGGATACAGCGCAGGACCGGTTATTCTACAAGTCTTTAGGGGAGTCCTTGATCCAGCAGAGGACGTTCATCGGCTATAATGGTAAATGGGAGGAAAGACGCGAGACTATGGTAGATTTTTACCCTGAGTGCCATGCAGGATTGGTCACTTTGGAAGTCCTGTAGGAATCCTTGGTCCAGCAGTAGACATATTTTGGCTAAAATGAGGGGATATGCAGAGACTACGGTTGCTACTTACCCTGGGTGTGGCACTCGTACGCATATAAAGTGTCAGAAAACCCTTTAAAGGCCTTTAGTCTAGTTGTGGACGTGCTTTGGCTGAAATGAGAGGAAAGACTGGACTGCCAAAGACATGGTACTTTACTTTCTTACCCTGGGTAAAGCACTGGTCTTCAGATCACAGAGTGGACGTCCTTTGGCTGAAATGAGAGGACACACAGACTAAGGGGACATACGAAAAAGCTGCTATCTTCTTACCCTGGGTGGTGCACTCGTCCTCAGATCCGAACAGCGGGACGACGCCCTTGTCGACCTTGATGCCGGGGATGATGCCGCGCTTCTCCAGCAGGCTGACCAGCGGCGTGCCGTCGTCCGCCTTCTGGTACAGCGTCTCGTGGAAGAGGATCACTCCGGAGATGTTCTCGGAGAGAGCCTGGGGAGAAATGATAGCCGTTATAGATCGTTTAATCCACGAAGACGCGTCCCACTTCTTCCGCTAATGTTTGAGTGTTATCGATACACGCTAAATTATGCATAAGTGTACACTACAACAAGACGCTCGGATTGCTCGAATCAAACTTCCCGCACCCTGTACTTCCTTCAAACAAAAATTGGTGGGGCGTGTCTCCGTGGATGAAACGATCTAAACATAATAATATTTGTGAAGACTGGAAATCTGGGGAAAATGTTTAAAGCGAGAATTATTGCTAGATTGTCTATTAGATCCTCAATATTGTTTTATTCAACAACAACGAATAACTACACGCAGGAATATTTAATGAATGCTACTGACGACGCCACTCTAGTGGCAGTTTTGGGCTAATACTGTAATAGTTTTGTTTTTGACACGACAAGAAGATAATATTGTTTTATTGTTTGTCTCAGATGCCCTCAATGTGCGAGGGAGTTTGCCGCGAAGATCGGCCATGTGAGCCATTTTCGGCCATACCAGCGCTGCCAAGAGAGTTAGGAGTCGAAGTGGTCGTGATTTCCGAAATCGGTCGGATAAATCTATCAATCAATTGTTTTATCATCATCACCAGGTCATTTAGTCTCCATTGCAGAAGCATGGTCATTAATTTACCAGAGACGAATAGAGGACAAATCAATCGCCACACTGGCTGGCCGAATTTTTCCGATATTCTGGTTTAAGTATTGAAAATTAAAATTATCAAATACTTGAAACAATTACTTCGCTAGCATAAATTATCTTCGGATATCACTGTTTGAAGAGCAAATGTTTGTGAAATGAGGCTGATCTTCGGTTAAATATGTAAACTGCATTTTTCCATTACATTTATTTGCTTTGTCACAGGCAAAAGTAGACAGTAGGTACAAATAGTGGTGCGAGTGTTTGGATTGTAAAAATAAGTAAGAATTTAAATCTAGCTAAGACGTTTCAAACTTTTTAGAAATTGCAATTCATTTGTCGCTTGACCAAACAAGAGTAAATATTAATCTCAGAATAAATCTTCAGTTATTCGACATTTTGACATATTTCCTATACTGAAATATGTCAATGTGCCAGTTATACCAAGAGTTATTCTCGGATAAATGCTGTAAGTGGACAAATTCCAACTCCCTTTAAAGCACATGCCCAGTCGCTCGTGATCAAGTTTGTATGAATAAGTAATAGATACGCGACGGGCGCCAAACAACTGTAGAACCGGTATGGGCCGCGGCTGCGCACACCCACCGATCCACTAGTAAATAACCAACCAAGCTGTCTTTTGATATGGTATGATTTTAGATGTAAAATATCTTACAAAAATCCCATAGATTAGTTACAAAAACTAGCCTTTAAAAAGTTCAAACTATTACTGTGTTCAATGATTCTGAATCTGATGCATGTTAAGTTTACATCAGTGTTTTCCTCATCTATTGGATGCAAACCCCCGGCTTAAGGCGTCTTATTGCAAAACGGGGTTTGTTGAGCGGTTTCCTAAACAACTCGAAAATTTTATTGGTATGTGTGTTTCTAGATTAAGATATCAGAAAGTTTAGTTTTAGTCTTTATAGAGAGGAAAATTTGAATTTGCTTTAAAATTCTATGATCTACTTATTTAATAGAAAGATAAGTCAAATAATTAACATAGGTAGTAATTACACATTGCCATTTTGTGCCACTGCCAAAGTTCACTTTGTTTTTAATAGATATTGCATAACGGCCCTGTTTGTTTAAAACAAGTAAGTAAATACGATAACAAGAATTGTTTGTTCAACGTGATAAAGCGTTCCGGTGTTCGGAACGATATTAATAAATAGATAATTTATTTGCTGTCTATTTACTCTAAGATAGTTTGTAGGTAAGTAAGTTTGTGGTAAGGTAGTCTCTAAGTACTTAATATCGAATCAATCCTTAGTATGAGTTTACATCAAACCAGTGGCGGCGAAGCATGGGTTGGAACCCGGGGCGAATCAGNCCCCCCGTCACAATTCCTAAGGCACCCCCTGGTACCCCCAGGATTTTGGGGTTACCTAACGATTCGAAGATTGAAAGACAATCGCACCCCACAGGGGGGGTTTATGTCATGATACGGGGGTATCACATGGTACCGCAAATTTGCCATGCAGATGTGCCAGTGAGTACTAATCTGTGCGACTTGTGTCACCCCCTGATGCTTGGCACCCGGGGCGGACCGCATCAAACGCGCTCACTAGTGACAACGTATGATGAACTCACACTCAGCCCCCTGGATTATTAATTTACCGGTCCGGCCAGCATGGGGGTGTAGACCAAAATAATCTTCTATTTACCTCTAGTAAATTGAACAGGGTACCGAGGTGTAGGCAGGGGAGGGTAGTTTCTCCAATTCTTCCCCCATTCAAGTGTCTAATAATGGGGAAAAATCTAATCCCCGCCTAAGTCTACCTCCCTGGATCATACTGATCCAGCCTGGGACATACTATCCCTCTCTCCTGGGCCAGACTGTCAGTCCACCCTGGCTGGATACGCCAGCGGTTGATGGTGGTTCTCCTGCAGTGGAGACTAAATGACCTGATAATGAATGATGTCAAGTGACAGAAAAAGAAGCCTCGCTATAAATACATAGAGTAACTACACTCGCTAATAAATACATAAAGTAAGTAGGTACATGTTTGTCACACACAGAAGAGTTTGATGTTGAATTTCGTAGTCATGTCATGGAAAAAGAAGCCTTGCCTTAAACACATAAAGCACAGAATAATAATAAGTACTACGTACAGAAGTCTTACTTCGCGAAGGTATTTAAAAAAATGTATGCTCAATGTCATTAACAATATGGTGTAATTTAGCCTGTCTCAAGAGTCAAGCACCATTTTGTTGACAAACGTCAGTGATCGGTACTGCGCCGAAGCTATAGGGCTGACTTCGGTAAAATGATGTGACGTGAGGTGCCAAACTGCGGAAAATGGCGGAGGAAATACATGATTTAGCATGAATTATCATGAATAATGAATGTGTTACCACATAAATAATTCATAAGTCTAGTAGATAAGTTAATTTCTGTAACACATTTGTTTGTAATTCCTAAAATAAATAAATAAAATAAAAAATAATAATATTAATTAACTAATTATTTACCTCTCAGTGTCTTGAGGCAACTTAAAAAAAGTACATTCTGTGTTTTTATTATTATTTAGGCAGTTAAATACCGCACAGTATTTAGTACACCATTTTCTTTATTTCCTTCCATCATACACAAGAATACGCGTGCGTGAGTCAATTTTCGCTCGTATGTGAGGCCTTGTCGAATAGTATCCTGTAGGTGGGCCATCGTGCGTGTTTTGTTTTCGATGTAAACTCGCGGAGGTGAACAGGCCTGCATAAAGTAAGTTTTACTATAAAAGGTGTCCACTTACCGGGTCAGTGCTGAACAAGAGCTGGCGGTACTTGCGGCGGTTCTCCTCGGTGTTCTCCACGCCGATGTCCTGGAGACGCTTGCCCATGGTTCCTGAGAGCAAATGTCGAGATTTGGTTACGTGTTATGGTTTTGAGACCATAGTTTATGGTTTGGAGATTCTTCTAAAACCCCGAAAATTTTCCAGGTCTCAGACTTGAGGTCAATTATTTTTTTTAATTATGCAGCGACAAAATGTAGCAACATTACTTTCCACAAAACTCAGAAAAGATACAAATACAAAATCCTAGGCTGTAGGCCTACACACGGCCACACTGTTAACTATCCATTTCCGTTTTTGCTCTCGCTCTCATCAAATGGTGATTCTTTGCGATAGAACGAGACGACATGACCGGCAATGGGTAGTTAACACTGTTGCCGATACTTAGTACATACATGAAAATTTAAAATGCTACCTGCTCTTAAATTACAAAAGAACACGTAGGTCTACAGATCTCTTCATTTATTTCTCATAGTCATGGTTTGGCGGTTTAGGTGTTCCATCACTTCCATCAGCGTTCAATGGAAATATCATAACCACATTTTTTCGAAGAACTTTATTACTTCCTACTAAAGTCGCAACGCAAAAAAAGACTTGCTTGTTCAATCCAAACAGTAATTTTGAACTTTACTCCTTCGTGTTAAGACTTACCAGTGGACTCATCGGCAGCGAGGATACCCTTGCCGGGAGCGACGATCGCCTGCGCGATCTTCTTCAGCTCCTCCTGCAACTCGGGGGTCGGGTATTGGAAGTAGGTGCTCATTGTGGCTGTGGACAACACGGTTTATTAGTCAAACAGTCGAGACATGGCTTACGGGACTATTCCCACCTCTCGTTCCCACCACTGCAACTCCTGTGTAGCCAGGATCTACAGCTTGACCGCCACAAAAACCCAACCATTGAAGGTCAAGTTTGTCCCGGGGGAAAGTTAACAGTCGAGACATGGCATGGGTGTACCCTCGATCCGGTCCAGGGGACAGTTTGATACAGGGTACTGGGTAACAGTCAAAGAACAGTCGGTGTACCCTGGTTCCGGCCCAGAGGTACCGTACGGCTTATTAATCTAACAGTAGTCAGAGACCAGTCGGCGTACCCTGGTTCCGACCCAGGGGGCAGTACTATACGCTTTATTAATCAGTCGGCGACCAGTCGGCTTGGGTGTATCCTAGATCCGGTCAAGGGGGCAGTTTGATCCAGGGGCCGCAAATCAGATATTTTAGACAGGGTAAGGTAATTATTTCAGAGACAAGTCGATGTATCCAGGGTACAGTTTAATCCAGGGGACGCAATGAGATATTTTTAGGCAGGGTAATACGTCAATAGTCTGGAGGCCCGTCAGCATGGGCGTACAGGTTCTGACCCAGGGGAGACGTCTGATCCAGGGGAACAATTAGATATTTTTAAACAGGGTAATGCGTCAATAGTCTGGGAGTCCAGTAAGCATGGGTGTACCCTGGTTCTAACCCAGGGGACAGTTTAATCCAGGGGAAGCAAATCACATTTTTAGGCAGGGTAATACGTCAATAGTCTGGCTGGAGGCCAGTCAGCATGGGCGTACAGGTTCTGACCCAGGGGAGACGTCTGATCCAGGGGAACAATTAGATATTTTTAAACAGGGTAATGCGTCAATAGTCTGGAGTCCAGTAAGCATGGGTGTACCCTGGTTCCAACCCAGGGGACAGTTTAATCCAGGGGAAGCAAATTACATTTTTAGGCAGGGTAATACGTTAATAGTCTGGAGGCCAGTCAGCATGGGTGTACAGGTTCTGACCCAGGGGAGACGTCTGATCCAGGGGAACAATTAGATATTTTTAAACAGGGTAATGCGTCAATAGTCTGGAGTCCAGTAAGCATGGGTGTACCCTGGTTCCAACCCAGGGGACAGTTTAATCCAGGGGAAGCAAATCACATTTTTAGGCAGGGTAATACGTCAATAGTCTGGAGGCCAGTCAGCATGGGCGTACAGATTCTGACCCAGGTGCGACGTCTGATCCAGGGGAACAATCAGATATTTTTAAACAGGGTAATGCGTCAATAGTCTGGAGTCCAGTAAGCATGGGTGTACCCTGGTTCCAACCCAGGGGACAGTTTAATCCAGGGGAAGCAAATTACATTTTTAGGCAGGGTAATACGTCAATAGTCTGGAGGCCAGTCAACATGGGCGTACAGGTTCTGACTCAGGGAAGGCAGTCTGATTCAGGAAGGGGCAAATGAGATATTTTTAGTCAAGGTAATACTTCAAATAGTCTGGAGGCCAGTAAGCATGGCTGTACCCTGGTTCTAGCCCAGAGGAGGCAGTCAAGAAATAAATATGTATGCCCAAAAGCAAAATATTTTTCTAAGAAAAAGAAAATTGGAGGTGTGTCTTTAAGAAATAATAATATCTAATTACCTAACCGGTTTTACAAGTTATCTAGAATAAATTATTCAACATTAGTTGAGTTTACGTCAGCTGGTGGGTGTGTCTATTATTGTTGCTGGGTATCGTACAGATAAAATAAGTGACATTTAACTTTTCCTCCGATAAAGAACTGAGCCGGACTCAATTATCAGTGTAACAATTTTATCTTGATTTTTGTACACTTGAATAAGTGAGTTGAGTAGTTATGTTATAGCTTAAAATATTGATACCAAATTATACTGGTAAACCATTGGAAAAAACTTTAAATTAGTTTCTGTAAGAAGTATGTTTATAACTTCATTAAGTGGGTAATTTAAAATAAAATAAAAACTAATAATCAAGTTAAAAATAGAAATTCTAAAATGAAAAGTTTTGGTGAAGAAANATTTGTTCCTCAGAATGTGTTTTACCGTCTCCTCTGACGAGAACTGGACTTTCAGGGGTCTATTTTTTCCTTTTTCAAATTTACCTAAGCGTATCAACCTTTCCGGGTTAGGACATTGTGGATAGATTTCTAGTAAGATTTTCGATGTCTCGCTTTTATCGATTCCTCTTCTTTCTTCTACATTTTCTGTATATTGCTCGGGGATACCCATCATTATGATGTTCTTGCTTCGTATTTCACGTTCTCGAATTTCCATAATTACGTCTTCGCATATCAAATTTGGTGACTGTGAATGCGAATCAGTGGGCTTACTGTTCTTGAGTGCCTTAAGATCTTCCTCAAGGTTTTGTATTTTTTCTTGGGTATTACTGACACTATCTGTAAGATTCGTAATTTGTGTCTTGATATTGTTATTTTCCGTAATCAGAAGCTCAGTTGTGTTTTTTATATCGGTTAGTTGTTCTTTTATTGATGATATATCATTTTTTATTGTGGTTATACCTTCAATTTGTGATCTACCAAATTCTCTCAAAAGTCCCATCATTTCCCTTTTAAATTCATCAAATTGGTGCGTTAAGTCATCATCTGGCTTCTTTCTCCTTCTAGAAGATATATTTCTAGATTCCAGTTCTGAGACGTCGAGTTTTGTTAGATCAAGTTGCGAGCTACTGCTTCCACCTTCAGCATGTACACTATTTGTCGGTGATCGTGTTACACTCATGTTCACTTTCTGATTATATTATCGCTTTGGTTGGATGCGAAGGTTTAGATGCGCGTGCGGCGGATGTTGGCGGGAACAGCCGAGCAGCTCCGACTCGGCGTCTGCTTCTCTCGTTTTAACGCTAGTGAGACACTCGCGAGTAACTATCGAAAGTACACCATATATTCAGCGCGCTAACGTTGTAAACTGATCGTATTATTTATTAATTTTTTGTAGTCAACCAAACACACGTCTGCGTTCTATGCTAGTCGGACAGAAAAAGGTATATATCCTAAATAATTAACATAGGTAGTAATTACACATTGCTATTTTGTGCCACTGCCAAAGTTCACTTTGTTTTTAATAGATATTGCATAACGGCCCTGTTTGTTTAAAACAAGTAAGTAAATACGATAACAAGAATTGTTTGTTCAACGTGATAAAGCGTTCCGGTGTTCGGAACGATATTAATAAATAGATAATTTATTTGCTGTCTATTTACTCTAAGATAGTTTGTAGGTAAGTAAGGGGCCATCCATAAAGTACGTCACACGAATTTCATGATTTTTTGAGCCCCCCTCCGTCCTTGTCACAGGTGGTCACATTTCTGAGACCCCCCCTCCCTAGTGTGACGTCACATGTTTTGAAATTTCACATCGAAAAATTATTAAATTAACAGCAGTTCCAAAATTAGTTTTACTTCCATTTAAATTAAGTACTTTTTTTATGAAATCAACATTATATCAAATAATTGAAATGTGATGTCACGAAACTTAGAACCCCTCCCACCCCTTGTCACACCATGTCACACTTTGTCGACCCCCTCCCCCCCTCTTTACGTGTGACGTACTTTATGGATGACCCCTAAGTTTGTGGTAAGGTAGTCTCTAAGTACTTAATATCGAATCAATCCTTAGTATGAGTTTACATCAAACCAGTGGCGGCGAAGCATGGGTTGGCACCCGGGGCGAATCAGCCCCCCCCCCCCCCCCCCCCCCATTCTTCCCTCCCCCCCCCCCGTCACAATTCCTAAGGCACCCCCTGGTACCCCCAGGATTTTGGGGTTACCTAACGATTCGAAGATTGAAAGACAATCGCACCCCACAGGGGGGGTTTATGTCATGATACGGGGGTATCACATGGTACCGCAAATTTGCCATGCAGATGTGCCAGTGAGTACTAATCTGTGCGACTTGTGTCACCCCCTGATGCTTGGCACCCGGGGCGGACCGCATCAAACGCGCTCACTAGTGACAACGTATGATGAACTCACACTCAGCCCCCTGGATTATTAATTTACCGGTCCGGCCAGCATGGGGGTGTAGACCAAAATAATCTTCTATTTACCTCTAGTAAATTGAACAGGGTACCGAGGTGTAGGCAGGGGAGGGTAGTTTCTCCCATTCCTCCCCCCTTCAAGTGTCTAATAATGGGGAAAAATCTAATCCCCGCCTAAGTCTACCTCCCTGGATCATACTGATCCAGCCTGGGACATACTATCCCTCTCTCCTGGGCCAGACTGTCAGTCCACCCAGGCTGAAAAGCTGGATACGCCAGCGGTTGAGGGTGGTTCTCCTGCAGTGGAGACTAAATGACCTGATAATGAATGATGTCAAGTGACAGAAAAAGAAGCCTCGCTATAAATACATAAAGTATAGATGACCCACGCTGAACTGTCCCGCCAAACTCAATGACAGGGGGGCGCTACCATCGTTCAACTATATGGTTTCCAACATGGCAAAAATCTGAACCAGCGATCCGGTATTGACGGTGGCGCCCCACTGTCAATGTCATCGACAGGACAGTCCAGTATTTTGGAACTATAAGTACATGTTTGTCACACACACAAGAGTTTGATGTTGAATTTCGTAGTCATGTCATGGAAAAAGAAGCCTTGCCTTAATAAACACATAAAGTAAGTTTTACTATAAAAGGTGTCCACTTACCGGGTCAGTGCTGAACAAGAGCTGGCGGTACTTGCGGCGGTTCTCCTCGGTGTTCTCCACGCCGATGTCCTGGAGACGCTTGCCCATGGTTCCTGAGAGCAAAGGTTCAGGTTTGGTTCCATTCAAAGCCATAGATTTTTGGTAAGGAAAGTCAGTTCCAGTCAAAGCAATAGACATTTTGGGAACGAGGAAAGACAATTCAAATATAGTTAAGTCCAATTCCAGTGAAGTAGAACTCAGGAGCCAAAGCCCAAGTTCAGAAATGACACATTAAGTTGGATCTACGTGACTCATTTTAGAAAAATCAGGGTTTTCACCTAAAACCTAAATTACCCTAAAAGGCGGTCAATTCGCGCCGCGACAGGCAGAGGCGACTGAGACAAGAGATAGAAACCGCGACCGTTCATTGACTTGGGTGTCTCGTGACCTTTTTTTACTCAGGAAAATGGCCTATCCATACCTACCTGCCGTGATAACACGTAACAAAGTCAAAGTTTCTTTATTTGTTTAGACTAATAATAGTTCTTACAAATCGTCATTTTGCTCTTAACATGAATTTTGTTTTCAAAGGAGTCACTTGAAAATTACGGATTGATGGTGAAAACGGGCATCAGTCAAGCAATGGCGCGGTCTTTTGTCTTGGACACTTGTCTCTGTCGCGGCGCGAACACAATTTCATTTCAATACACATTCTACGTTCCCTTCGCGTTGGTAATGTGGTGAAGCGAACGCGATGATGACACAACCAGTCAACCTTATTTTGGACTTTGCTGCTTTGTGCTATAGTTCAAACTCGAACCCACATTCTTGATTCAATGGTTAAAGTAAATTAGACTTTAACCCTCTGTGTTAAGACTCACCAGTGGACTCATCGGCAGCGAGGATACCCTTGCCGGGAGCGACGATCGCCTGCGCGATCTTCTTCAGCTCCTCCTGCAACTCGGGGGTCGGGTACTGGAAGTAGGTGCTCATTGTGGCTGTGGACAACAAGATTTATTAGTCAAACAGTCGAGACATGGCTTACGGGACTATTCCCACCTCTCGTTCCCACCACTGCAACTCCTGTGTAGCCAGGATCTACAGCTTGACCGCCACAAAAACCCAACCAATGAAGGTCAAGTTTGTCCCGGGGGAAAGTTAACAGTCGAGACATGACTTGGGTGTACCCTGGATCCGGTCCAGGGGACAGTTTGATACAGGGTACTGGGTAACAGTCAAAGAACAGTCGGTGAACCCTGGTTCCGGCCCAGAGGACAGTAGGTACAATACGGTTTATTAATCTAACAGTCGGAGACAGTCGGTGTACCCTGGTTCCGACCCAGGGGGCAGTACAATACGCTTTATTATCAAACAGTCAGCGACCAGTCAGCTTGGGTGTATCCTAGATCCGGTCCAGGGGGCAGTTTAATCCAGGGGCCGCAAATCAGATATTTTTAGACAAGGTAAGGTAATTATTTCAGAAACCAGTCGATGTACCCTGGATCCAGTCCAGGGGACAGTTTAATCCAGGGGACGCAATGAGATATTTTTAGGCAGGGTAATACGTCAATAGCCTGGAGGCCCGTCAGCATGGGCGTACAGGTTCTGACCCAGGGGAGACGTCTGACCCAGGGGAGACGTCTGATCCAGGGGAACAATCAGATTGTTTTAAGCAGGGTAATGCGTCAATAGTCTGGAGTCCAGTAAGCATGGGTGTACAGGTTCTGACCCAGGGGAGACGTCTGATCCAGGGGAACAATTAGATAAAATATTTTTAAACAGGGTAATGCGTTAATAGTCTGGAGTCCAGTAAGCATGGGTGTACCCTGGTTCTAACCCAGGGGACATTTAATCCAGGGGAAGCAAATCACATTTTTAGGCAGGGTAATACATCAATAGTCTGGAGGCCAGTCAGGATGGGCGTACAGGTTCTGACCCAGGGGAGACGTCTGATCCAGGGGAACAATTAGATAAAATATTTTTAAACAGGGTAATGCGTTAATAGTCTGGAGTCCAGTAAGCATATGTGTACCCTGGTACCGGCCCAGGGGGCAGTTTAATCCAGGGGAAGCAAATCTGATTTTTAGGCAGAGCCATAAATACGTCAATCATCTGGAGGCCAGTCAGCATGGGCGTAAGTACAGGTTCTGACTCAGGGGAGGCAGTCTGATTCAGGGAGGGGCAAATGAGATATTTTTAGGCAGGGTAATACTTTATAATTCAAATAGTCTTGAGAGATCAGTAGGTAAGCATGGGTGTACCCTGGTTCTAGCCCAGAGGAGGCAGTCAAGAAATAAATATGTATGCCCAAAAGCAAAATATTTTTCTAAGAAAAAAAAATTGGAGGTGTGTCTTTAAGGAATAATAATACCTAATTACCCAAACCAGTTTTACAAGTTATCTAGAATAAATTATTCAACATTAGTTTACGTCAGCTGGTGGGTGTGTCTATTAGTGTTGCTGGGTATCGTACAGATAAAATAAGTGACATTTAACTTTTCCTCCGATAAAGAACTGAGCCGGACTCAATTATCAGTGTAACAATTTTATCTTGATTTTTGTACACTTGAATAAGTGAGTTGAGTAATTATGTTATAGCTTAAAATATTGATACCAAATTATACTGGTAAACCATTGGAAAAAGCTTTAAATTAGTTTATGTAAGAAGTATGTTTATAACTTCATTAAGTGGGTAATTTAAAATAAAATAAAAACTAATAATCAAGTTAAAAATAGAAATTCTAAAATTAAAAGTTTTGGTGAAGAGANTGAAGAAATTTTTGAAAAGAAGACTAGTCTCTTACAAGAACTATCTAAGAAGATCATTTCTTCTTTAGAATGGATAATTAAATTAATTCTTAAAAATGGTTTACAGTTTCCTAATCACTTTAAAAGTTTTTGAACTAAGTGTGAAGTAGAAAGAGAGAAGTTCTGACAGAGTAAACATACCCTTGGTTCCAAACCCAGGCATCCATCCTGACTCTGGCGGTCCCTTTTTACCTTTCCCTTTACCCTTTGGTGCCATTGTGATTTGTAAATTTTATCAAAATATAATAAATTGTAAAATTTCACTTAAAAATAAAGGAAAAATCTTATACTCGACATTATAAAACGGTTCTATCAAAAACTCACCAAAACTTATCACTTTGAGCTTGTCAGCAAACTTTCAATTGTTTTGATTTGTTGACAAATTTGAATTTCGAAAAACGGTTTGACAGCTCTAGTGATGCTAAAGAAATTAATGAGCTATTTACTTCTATTTTTTATAACTCAGAAGTAGCTCATTTTTTTTGTATATGAGCCAAAAGAAGGCGTGGTCGGGGGTGGCGGTCGACAGGGAAGGGTAGTTTAAAAAAACATAATGATGTAACGTGAAAAAAGTAATAATCATATTATTAACCTTTATTAATTTCAAACTCTTTTAATAGCTACGAGTTTTGAAAATGCAAGAAATAATATTAAGTAAAATATAACAAAATCTAATGGGTAGATACTTAACTTTTTAAAATTATTTATTTACTTACACACATTCTGTTTTTTAATTTTTTAAAACAGTTTCTTTAAATAATTTAAAATAATATTTTTAAAAACTAATTGCCATGTATGCTATTTCTAATAGTGTAATACGAGCCTGTAAAGCATTTTATAAGCCGTGATAAGATGTTATTGATAGTCATTATTAATAAGATTAAATTTCAGAATGTAGGGGATTCCTTTCTTCAACGTGGACACATTAATTTTTAAATAATTGATGGCTTCATATAAAATCTCCATAAAAAAAGACATTTTTATCACCAATTAAAATAATAATTGGTTGATAAAGAATGACGCCACTCCATTTTCATGAAGCAAAGTCAACCAAGTTCAAGATCAATTGAAACCGCCAAAAACAAGTTAATCAAAAGAGCTTTAATAAATTGCTTAAGGTATAACATGGAAATGAGAAAAGTCGATTTTTGACATTCCAATAAGATTTCCCAAAATAATTTTGATCTAGTAAATTAACCTTTACCAGTTTTCAATGTTGTGTCAAAAGGTGACCTTGAAAGGTCACTGAAAACGACATCTTGGATCGGCACGTAAATATAAAAGAGGGCGTATTTAAAGCTAAATAATGAAATAAAATATATTTTTATAAGTTTGGTACTGAAAAAAAAAGAATTGGACAATCATATTATAAGCAATAATTTCAATTGGTACTAATGACTGATCCACATATTTTGGAATGTCAAGTAGGTATTAAGACCGGTAATATTACCAATATTAAAATAAGATCGTTACCTAATGAAAAAAGCAAAGCATTTGTTTAAATTATTGAATATAAAATAAATAAATTAACCATGAAATCCAAATAAAATGTTATGAAATTCAGTGCACATGAGAAAAAAGAATCATTTTTTTACAATATTATTCATGTGAGATACTGTTCCGGTATATTTTAGATAAAAATATAATATTTCAATACCGACTAATTACGTACAATTTTCTCCAATTGTAACCTATAAAATGATGATTATCACTAACCCAAAGAAATACTCAGCGTATTGCGTAACTTTCCAATCTTAAATACCGTTTTTATAATCATGATAAAAGTAAAACGCAAATAAAAGTAAAAAAACAACTTACTATTGGTAAAAACTATGGAGACAAGACACAGACACTCCCGAACCGCAACTCAGTTGAACTACTGTCAAATTGAGCTAAAACGTAGCGAACGCACAACCCAAAGGTCATTTGAAGGTCTGTCGATACTGATAGGGGATCATTAAAATAGGACGCGATGTGAAGGAGGGCGCCACTTCTAAACAAAGCTGTCATTTTAGTATTGTAATTTTGTAGTTCCAATTTTCACCGCATTCATAAAAACCCAATGTATGGTAAGTGCTGCCATCTGTTAAAAATAAGTCGTACCAAATGATTCGTATGCTATTCATAGAATGCAGTTCCAAGCACACCTACACTTACATTCTGAGTAATAATAATATGTAGTTTCTATATAGAACGACAGATGGCATTTATCAGGCATTCCAAAAAAACTTGTTTATTTTTTATTAATTTTAATAATTTCTAAGTTCATAATTCTAAATTAATTAAAATTAATTTATAATCACTTAATTAAAAAAATACTTATAAGGTATATTTTGTAGTTGTTCTAAAACGAGTACGAATCTTAAAAGATAAAGTTGATAACATTAATTTTATTTCTTTTAAATTATGTAATACTATTTAACCCGTATTATCATTGTAACCTCCCATATCAATCTGAAGAGACATTATAGAGATGGTTAAAGTAGACTCACTATTGGATTTTATTGAAATACCTACTTAGGCTTGAGTTTTGCTGATCGATTGGTAGCGTAGGTAGCGGCACAGAATGAAAATAATTATAAGTAATACTAGTGTAGCGGCCTGCGTCCAGCGCTTCCCTGCTACCTTTACGATGCCATCGGTCCACCTTGTAGGTGGACGTCCCACGCTGCGTTTTCCGGTACGCGGTCTCCATTCCAGAACCTTGCTGCCCCATCGGCCGTCAACGTGGAAAGCATTACGGGAGGCCTATGTTCAGCAGTGGACGTCCTATGGCTGAAATGATGATGATGATGATGATGATGATGATGATGATGAGTTTTGCTGGCTTGACTTATCGAATTCCCGAATCTTTAGTTAACTATTTGAACTAATTAATAATACGATTTAATAGCTACATAAGTATTTTCTGATAAAAGAGCGATTTTAAAAAAAAACTGCTTAGGTACCTAATAAGTACCTACCTACTTGACTGCAGTGTTTAGGATCATGGGATGGGCGTACCCCAGCCCCTAGATTTTTAAGGGGGTATCCCCCGGGTACGCCGATGTTTGGGATCTATGCCTACTGTAGGTAAGAACTAGAAGGCATTTTTTAATTTCAGTAAGGCGGTTATCACACTGCGCCGCGCTCTGCCGCGAAGCGCGGGGCGACAGATTTAATCATTGTATGCAAGTGCCTCAGTTTGTATAGAAAACACGCGCGGCACTTCACACTGACAACGCGTCCGCGCGCGTGATTTTTTATATGAAAATCACGGGCTCCGCGGCAGAGCGCGGCGCAGTGTGATAACCGCCTACAACAAAAATAATATATCTTGGCATTTAGTATTTGTTGTAAATTCTACTGTATCAGTGTGTATTATGTTGATAAAGTTTATCAATGTTTATTAGACTGTCATTAGTCCAATTGAGGCTCTCTCTCAGTGAGCATTATTCTGAGTGAAGACTTAGCATTTATTTTGTGTATTTTGTTTTCATGTAAGTACGTATTTGAATATTCATATGAATTCTTAAGAAAAATTCTGGAGTGGAGGCCACGTACCGGAAAACGCAGTGTGGGACGTTCACCCACAAGGTGGAGTGACGACCTCATAGAAATAGCAGAAAGGCGCTGGATGCAGGCCGCTACCAACCGGGATGTGGAAGTCATTGGGGGAGGCCTATGTTCAGGAGTGGACGACCTGTGGCTGAAATGATGATGATGAAGTACTTACATTTTTAGTAAACTAAGGCTGTATGTATACAACTATGTAATTGTTTTAGCTAGTTTCTTTCTTTCCTAGAAAAGAAAAAAAAAACTTAACCATTTAACATTTTATTCAACCAAAACAATCTTCCTTTATCTACAAAAAGAAAGAAACTAATACAAATTACGAAACCCTGTTTCCTCAGCGAATTTTCGTAGAACATACCCGAATTCAATTCCCCAAGCAGATCCATTCCAATGTGAGTAGACCATCTTCAGCCTGAGAAAATGTGCATCCCTTCCACATCCTCAGGGAGACATCAAGTTCTATAGGCACATTTTTCCCACCTTCCAAATACAAGGGAAATTGCTACCCACTTACAAGCTTGTGGTCCAGTGTGAGCGATGCGATCGCGATCTGCTTTACTAGATAACAAATTTTGTGATCGTTCCTCTGTCTTTTTTTGTACATCAGCACATTTTTAAAATCAAAATGCGCTATTTTATAGCGCCTAAACTATGACAAATACTATACTAACAAGTTTATCACTACTAAAAAGGTGTTGTTTTTTCCCATTCATCAGATACAAGTAAGTAGTTGCTTTTGCGAGTAGTTGCGCCCGTATGAATTTTAATTTGTCAAACAAAGGAAAATTAACTCAATGTAAAATAGATTAATACCTAGGTACCTACTGTAGTTTTTTTATGAAAGACTCACATCATAAATTTAAATAGCACTAGCGACCCGCCCCTGATTTGCACAGAATACATACTTAAAAACCTTCCTCTTGAATCACTCTATCTATTTAAAAAAAACCGCATCAAATCCGTTAAAAACATAGAAACAGACAGACAGGAAAGCGACTTTGTATTATAATGTAAGTAGTGTTGTATTTCAGAACAATTACATTGCGCGTATATTTATATCATTAGCATCGCTCCCACTGGACACTTCCCTAACAAAAGTTATTATTTTGTTTGCGTTTCATACACGACTGGGTCCCGTAGGAGTTCGCCCCGTAAACTTTACACCTGTTCCCGGGGTCCGGTAATTTGATTCCCGTGAAGCTGTATCATTTCTAACCTCGTTTTAGTTGGGTGAAAGGTTTTTCTTGTGATTGGAAAATTATGGGACGTTTTCCGATTGAAATTATAAAAATAACTTATGCTATGAACGCTTATGCGGGAAGGCGCTGGATGCAGGCCGCTACCAACCGTGCGATGTGGAAGTCATTGGGGGAGGCCTATGTTCAGCAGTGGACGTCCTGTGGCTGAAATGATGATGATGATGATGATGCTATGAACACTATTAAAACCAAGAGAAAATTAAAAGTTCCAGTCATAAATTATCATAATAATCATAATCATATATAATATCTTTATTGCTTCATGTGGTACAAACAATTATCTACATTGTACAATAGGTTCAGTGCCATAAAACATTGTTTTGAATAAAATTATCTCGTAAACATTATCAATAACTTATGGTAACTTAGCTAAGCTGTATAATGGTCGAGTGTGGTTCTTTAAAATTTTTGCTTCGAAGATTATTTATTATCAAGTTTTTTTGGATAGATAAACTTGTGTCTCTTTTATCCAAATACCTACAAATAACAGCTGAAATGATTTTTTCACTAATATTATTTTCATCTTTATTATGCTTCTATTTCAGATCCTTCAGAATGACCACCGACTTTTCATACCCAACTCCTGAGCTGCAGGCCGAGCTGAAGAAGACTGCTGAAGCCATCGTCGCTCCTGGCAAAGGCATCCTGGCTGTTGATGAGGCTAATGGTAAGAGAATGCCAGCAAAGGTTTGCGGAATGTTTACGGGCTTACAAAATACCAACTGACTGTAAATTATATCATCATTTCAGTTGCAGGACAGGTCTCCAAAAATCATTTCCAGATTGACCGGTTTTTAGCAGCGCCTTCCTGCTACTTTTATGAGGTCGTCAGTCCGTTGTGACTGTATAATACTGCATAGATCTTTGACCAAGGGTTGTGCTAAGACTCAGGCAAGGTGAACACTTTTATAGTTGCTAATCAGGTAGTGTTGTGTAGAGTGTGAGGCCCGACCACAACATATCGGTCGATTAGCCCTGTAAGAGAAGAATTCTAGCACGCTATTACGTCTCAGGAATCAATCCTCTTTGAGAGCCTTCCACAGCATCATGGTATTCTTTGTCCTTTTAGCTACTCGGCTCCTTAATCACGACGTGGCACTTCGAGTAGAAGTTCTGTACATACCTTTCTCCTAATATAATGTACGTTTCTAGATGGCATCGGCAAACTCCTGGCTGCTGTGGGATTGGAGAACACAGAAAACAACAGGAGGATATATCGCCAGCTCTTGTTCACTTCAGACAAGGTAAGTTTGAGTTTGTCTCTACGGAGGCTCCAAATCAAATCATAAATCCAAATTATTATAATAAGCACCTATATTTTCATTTTGGATACTTACTAATTTATAGGTATGGACCAACCCAGTCTCATGCAGTTACCCATAATTTGTAACGTGGTAGGTGCTGTGCGGAGATCGAACCCGCGACCTCTGATGTAGAGTTCTAAACTATTCAACCAAATCCATTTTTAAAGAAAACAATAATTCCAGGGAAATATATTACACCAGTCCCTAAAAAATGCGTGGTGTTCAGGTGTTAATACAAAAAGTTCCTAAAATACGACCATCATGGGGACAAATAAAAAAGTTTGCCAGTTCCAAAGAAAAGAAACTGTGCACGAAAACGCCCCGAAAGAGTCGCTTCTTTTGTTAAATAATAAAAGGGATATCCTTAAGGGCTTATTCTGAATGGGAGTTGGTTTTTAGGCCACCTGGTTTCCTAATGTAAGAATGTACGAGCAGTACGAGCATTGTTCTTGTGGATGCAAGCAGTTAGGGACTTTATTCTTAGTCAGATTATTTTTTTGCTATACGAATTTCTTATGATCGATGATTGGTCTGTTAAGGTCTAAGTGGGTCAATTTCCCAAACACATTTTTTGAGCGGCGTAGCTGAAAATCATATGTTTTTTATGACATAGAACTTTGATTTTTTTTTACACGAAAATATACAGAGGTTACATTTTGAGGACAACATTATTAATGAGTATTTTCTTTTACAAATTCGACAAAAAATAATTGAACTAAGCGTTTCTAATTTTGGTGCAGTGTCCACATCCTTAATTTCNTAAGCTAGCTTCGCCCAATAGAGAAAAGTGTTCGCAAGAGACTCTTGCGAACACTTTCGAGCCTTGGTTCTGCTCTATCGCCTCTTTAATACTATTTGTATTAAAGTTGCGAACATCATGTTGCAAGGACTTCCATATCTGTCTATTGAGCTGCCGATGTGCCTTAGCGTCTCGGAGAGGCGCAGAGACATTGAAGGTCGTTCTGCTATAACGTTGAGGGTAAGGAATCCCTATGGATCCCTAGGGAGAGATCCCTATTACAGTTTTATTGTTTTTGGATTATTTTGATATTCATTTCGATGTTGGTTCTTTCAATTGTATTTCAATGTTATGTTATAGGAATCTGATGTTGATGGTTACCATACCAATTTGTTAAAAATTTATAAGTATTAAATAAGTAGGTATTTTCTAGTATTATTTAACAATTTTACAGATTTTGACTAAAATTGCATTGACAAAACAAATAAAATAAAATGAATAAATCAACATTTAGGTCCATAAAAGTGTGGCAAAATTAAACAAGTGTACTTATTCAATGGAAATATTCGTTTTTGTAATACCTTGGTTGAGGCAAAACTAAATAAGTGACATACAAAAACTAAATAACTGCAACTTAGTTGTAAAATACGGTTGTGGCAAAACTAAATAATTACATTTTTATTTTTTTATTTAAAATAATACAAAGTAACATCATCGAATACTATTGAATTAATAAAGGTAAATTTGCTGTATAAAATATCAAAAGACCTACAGTAAAATATTTTAACCCTTAAAAGTTATCGCCATTTTTAACGAAAAAAAACACAAAAACGTGAATATCTCGCAACTTTGGTTTTGTCAGTTATTTAATTCTGCCACGACGGTGACGACTGATGTTAAGTGAGATGCAGTCTAGGATGGTACATAATATTATTATCTGCGCTGTAAGGGCTTATTTATTCTCGCCTTGAAAATACCCGTAGGTATGTTACAGAAACTCGACTTATGCCCGTTTTCACCATCAATCCCTAATTTTTAGGTGAAAATTCCTGTTATGTGTTACCATAGGGGTCACTTTAAAATTAGGGATTGATGGTGAAAATGGGCATTATTCCTTGAAATAAGTATACCTACTCTAGTTAGACATTTATATTTGAGACAGATTTAAATTCGTCATCTACTAGTTAGACACATTTTTGTAGCTAAATAACGTTTCAAAAACCTAGGATGCTATATTAATGTTTTTTAGCTGATAGGTATGTATAGTAAAGCTTTTCTTCTACTTATCGTATGCGGTAGAGGTTGATGTTACAAGGTAATGATCGATAAATTATCTGCTATAAGAACTAAATATACTTACTTTAGAAGCGATTAGATTATTTCTTAGTTTGCTTACGACCTCATTTAACTGTTCATTAACATGTTTGCGCGTACAATAATATCACTAGCATCGCTCCCACTGGACACTTCCCTAACAAGTTATTATTTTGTTTGCGTTTCATACACGACTGGGTCCCGTAGGAGTTCGCCCCGTAAACTTTACACCTGTTCCCGGGGTTCGGTAATTTGATTCCCGTGAAGCTGTATCATTTCTAACCTCGTTTGATTTGGGTGAAGGTTTTTCTTGTGATTGGAAAATTATGGGACGTTTTCCGATTGAAATTATAAAAATAACTTATGCTATGAACGCTTATGCGGGAAGGCGCTGGATGCAGGCCGCTACCAACCGTGCGATGTGGAAGTCTTTGGGGGAGGCCTATGTTCAGCAGTGGACGTCCTGTGGCTGAAATGATGATGATGATGATGATGCTATGAACACTATTAAAACCAAGAGAAAATTAAAAGTTCCAGTCATAAATTATCATAATAATGATAATCTTATATAATATCTTTATTGCTTCATGTGGTAAAAACAATTATCTACATTGTACAATAGGTTCAGTGCCATAAAACATTGTTTTGAATAAAATTATCTCGTAAACACTATCAATAACTTATGGTTACTTAGCTAAGCTGTATAATGGTCGAGTGTGGTTCTTTAAAATGTTTGCTTCGAAGATTATAATATTATCAATACTCAATAATCAATACTCAATATTTTATTGCATCCATTATGTACTTAAAATTATAACATTATGGGCCCTGTAGGGCACGGCAATTAGGAGAGAGGAGGACCACCCTAGATCAACCGAAAGATGTCAGAAGTTCTTCTTTTCAGCCAAATGACGTCCACTGCTGGACAAAGGCCTCCCCCAAGGTTTTCCACAATGAACGGTCCTGCGCTGCCCGCATCCAGGCTCTTCCCGCGACCTTTACCAGATCGTCGGTCCACCTAGTAGGAGGCCTGCCCACGCTACGTCTTCCAGCCCGTGTCTTCGCCATGTCAGAAGTTAGAGCCTTTTTATCAAGCTTTTTTAGCTAGACAAACTTCTCTCTTTTAGCCAAATACCTACAAATAACAGCTGAAATACTCTTTTCACTAATATTTTTTTCATATTTATTATGCTTCTATTTCAGATCCTTCAGAATGACCACCTACTTCTCATACCTAACTCCTGAGCTGCAGGCCGAGCTGAAGAAAACTGCTGAAGCCATCGTCGCTCCTGGCAAAGGCATCCTGGCTGTTGATGAGGCTAATGGTAATAGAATGCCAGCAAAGGTTTGCGGAATGTTTACGGGCTTACAAAATACCAGCTGACTGTAAATTGTATCATCATTTCAGTTGCAGGACAGGTCTCCAAAAATGATTTCCAGATTGACCGGTTTTTAGCGGCCTGCATCCAGCGCCTTCCTGTTACTTTTATGAGGTCGTCAGTCCGTTGTGACAGTATAATACTGCATAGATCTTTGACCAAGGGTTGTGCTATGACTCAGGCAAGGTGAACACTTTTATCGTTGCTAATCAGGTAGTGTTGTGTAGAGTGTGAGGCCCGGCCACAAAATATCGGTCAATTAGCCGTGTAAGAGAAGAATTCTAGCACGCTATTACGTCTCAGGAATCAATCCTCTTTAAAAGCCTTCCACAGCATCATGGTATTCTTTGTCCTTTTAGCTACTCGGCCGGCTCCTTAATCACGACGTGGCACCTTTCGAGTAGAAGTTCTGTACTTATTCCTTTCTCGTACTACGTTTACATATTATAATGTACGTTTCTAGATGGCATCGGAAAACTCCTGGCTGCTGTAGGATTGGAGAACACAGAAAACAACAGGAGGAGGTATCGCCAGCTCTTGTTCACTTCAGACAAGGTAACTTTGACTTTGTCTCTACGCGGAGGCTCCAAATCAAATCATAGATCTAAATTATTATAATAAGCACCTATATTTTCATTTTGGATACTTACTAATTTATAGGTATGGACCAACCCAGTATCATGCAGGTATTCATAATTCGTAGAGAAACGTGGTACTGTGGTGCTATGCGGAGATCGAACCCGCGACCTCTGATGTATAGTTCGAAACTATTCAACCAAATCCCTTTTTAATGAAAACAATAATTCCAGGGCAATATATTAAACCAGTCCCTAAAAATGCGTGGTGTTCAGGTGTTAATACAAAAAGTTCCTAAAATACGGCCATCATGGGGACAAATAAAAAAGTTTGCCAGTTCCAAAGAAAAGAAACTGTGCACGAAAACGCCCCGAAAGAGTCGCTTCTTTTGTTAAATAATAAAAGGGATATCCTTAAGGGCTTATTCTGAATGGGAGTTGGTTTTTAGGCCACCTGGTTTCCTAATGTAAGAATGTACGAGCAGTACGAGCATTGTTCTTGTGGATGCAAGCAGTTAGGGACTTTATTCTTAGTCAGATTATTTTTTTGCTATACGAATTTCTTATGATCGATGATTGGTCTGTTAAGGTCTAAGTATATCCTGATTCTGCACAGCATGTCGATGGAAATTCAATTAAATTCCAAATCACAACTTTTCAAAAAGAACAAATCATGTTGGCATAAATATAGTTTTTAATTTCAATCATTGATCTTCTTTACTTAGTTGTTTACTAGGGAATATTTACAAAATAATCTTAATTGATTTAAAAAAAATTGTGTGCTCTTAATTTTGATCCAAAATCATAAATTGATTTCGCACATTACAGCATTGATTTATTTAGCAGAATACGGATCTTCGACATTTTTATGCACGGGTTCCCTCCACGGAACCTTCATTTGGAATAAGTACTTTAAATGTTTGTATACTGATGAAGGAACCACTTACCAAACAAAAACATTGTAATAGGGCTGGATTTGGAATCTCATTATTTATTCATTAGTATCTTATGTTTAAGTAGCTATAGGGTCAGATTTGACCCAGAACAACCCTTCGTTGGATTTCCATCACAAATAGACATGAAATGCTACTTATTAAGAAGTAAAAAATCTTACATGGGCGTATCCAGAAGTCAGGCAGAGCAGCTGCCAACCAAGTTTCGTAGTTAAATGTCTAAGCACACCAACCAAAATCTAGTAAAAGAACTCGGTCTGTCAGAAAATCTGAACACTCCTGCCAGTTAATGAGCCATGGTAGCTCTTTTTCTCCTTATTCGTTTCGCACTTGATCACGTTGCGTTGAGGCGTCCATGGTAGCTCTTTTTGTTTCGTTCTTGATCACATTGAGGCGGTCACTTGGTGAGGCGTTCACAAAGTGGACCGACAACATCATAAATGTAGCAGGAAGGCGCTGGACGCTGGCCGCTACCAATCGATCAGCGTGGAAATCATTGGGGGAGGCCTTTGTTCAGCAGTCGGCGTCCTATGGCTGAAATGATGATGATGATGTTCACTCGATTGACCTGCCACGCGATCGGGTTCCATGGCTTTATTGGCAAATTTCATTTAATTTGCTTGTGGTCTCAGTAACCCTCAAGATAAAGAAAACAAAATACTGTAAATCTCAAAAAGACAGACATTAATTTCTACTTGAAATTTTTCAGGCTCTCTCCGACCACATATCCGCCGTGATTCTCTTCGATGAGACGGTCTACCAGAAGACTGACGATGGCCAGTCCTTCATCGAGGTGTTGCAGAAGAAGAACATCATCCCCGGCATCAAGGTTGACAAGGATGTGGTGCCTCTGTTCTTGTCTGAAGACGAGGTGACCACCCAAGGTATGGCTCAGGTTTATGAAAACTTCTTTATAGAGGTTTAAGTAAGCTTAAACAAGTGACAGATAAAAAAATCGTTCAAAGAGGCTTAATTATCCTCAATATTTTATTTTTATCCATAAAGAGGTATATCTCTTGTATCCTATATGTATAAATAGGTATCCTGCATCTCACCTAATGGAAAGTGATGATCAGGCCCAAGGTGGAAACGAGTTTCAGCCAGAATCCTAAACCACAGAGGAACTGGCTATCTTTCTTCCACCAACTGCCAGAACACTTGCAACAACGCTGATAACACTACTGCTATGCAGATTTAGGTAAGATGGTGGTATCTATCCAGGTGGACTTAGAACAAGCTGTGCCTCGAACTAAACCAAGCAGATAATGTTGCCCCTACTGAGAATCGAATCCAAATTCTTGGTCTGAAGCAGATGATATTACCACTAGTTCACAGTTTATTGATATCAACTTGTCCCTTTAACAATATTTATTATTCCAGGTCTTGACGACTTGGCCACTCGCTGCGCTGAGTACAAGAAGCAAGGGTGCCGATTCGCCAAGTGGCGGTGTCCACTGAAGATCGGAGCCCACACTCCTTCAGACCAGGCCATAAATGACACTGCCCATATCCTGGCCAGATACGCCTCGATATGCCAGAGCCAGGGGCTGGTGCCGATTGTGGAGCCAGATGTGCTGTTAGATGGTAAGCTTAGGCAAGATCATTATTGCCATGAGATCATTTATTTAGTATCCACTGCAAGAGCATGTGGCACGACCCTCTCTAATACACTCGGAATCAAATAAATCGCACCTCCCGCGACAAGCACTTATCAAACGTATGCATCCCCACTTCCCACCATCGTTGGTACCATTTGAAAGCCTAGTTCTAAGCTTCATTTCATTAAAGGAAAGGTTTTTACCCCAAAAATGTGTCTTTACAAGGATCCAGAGTCACTTCTTCAAAAAATAGGTAGTCACGCTATAGCCATTTTTTATGACTATAAAACTGTTAAGTTGGGATTAATCGCTATCCATCTGTTAAAGAGGACACGTGAGATCTTTATTTGGTTTTATAACCATAAAAATTGGTCTAATTGATCCCAGAGGTGAGCCCAAAGTGAGGTCTATTTTCAAGTCACATTTATGGTATATGTTAATCACTTATTTAGAAATGAAATGTATTTTTCTTTAAGGATATTTATTGGGCTTTCAAATAACACCAATATTGTTGGGGTACCATGATTGTGTCAGAAGAAAATCCTTAAGGAAGGTGCGGTTTATTTGATGTTGAGTGTATATATTTTTTTGTATCTCACCGATGGTAAGTGATGATCAGGCCGAAGGTGAAACCCAACCAGTGATATACACAAATATGTGTAGAGGATTTGGCCCATTCTGGTCTACTGTTGAGGAGGCCTGATTTTAGCATTTGTTCTTCGTAAGTCTCCTTTTAGCATATTTATCGTTAAGATAGTCAATGTTCGTGCATAAATTAACTTCTAGTAATAACGGTCGATGGAGTATCACAATAATATTTTAAATACCTACTCTTACTAAAGATGTTAATAATTTAAAAAGGTCGTATTCATAAAATCATTTATAAGTAACCCTCACACTTGTGGGTCAAATAATGTTTATTACGAGTTAAGTAAGCTCCTATTAAAACTGCCCTGTCATTTTATAACTATTACCGCTGCCATTTACGGTCATATAATATTTACCACAAACCAATGAGTCCTATCATGGTAAAATTGAACAGTAAAGCATCTTCGAGATTGGGACCACTAGTTTTTTATAACAACGGGGAAGTTTTTGGACTGCACCTCCATAATCGTCATCATTTCAGGCACCTGACGTCCACTGCTGAACATAGGCCTCCCCCAATGATTTCCACATCGCACGGTTGGTAGCGGCCTGCATCCAGCGCCTTCCTGCTACCTTTCTCAGGTCGCCGGTCCACCTTGTGGACTGCACCTTATGGAAAGTAATAATCAGGGTTCAAACAAACTTGACCTTCATTGGTTGGGTTTTATGGCGGTCAAGCTGTAGATCCTGGCTGCACAGGAGTTGCAGTGGTGGAAACGAGAGGTGGAAATAGTCCCGTTAATCAGGGTTTCCAGAATTCTGAACCGCCATTTTATCTCCAACTGCCGAAAAAGTATGTCGTTAACATTGTTGTTACAGAATAAACTAACCAACTAATTATTTTTGAGATTCTGAATGCAAGATACGCTCTATTTAGCAAAATCTGGAGTCCACCCACAAGGTGCACAGACCTCATAAATATAGCAGGAAGGTGCTGGATGCAGGCCACTACCAGTCAGCCAGTCGAAAAATCATTGGGGGTGGCTTTATGTTCAGCAGTAGACGTTTTATGTGGCTGAAATGATTTTTTTTAAATATTTAGCTATTTATATTGCAC
This sequence comes from Ostrinia furnacalis, assembly GCF_004193835.3. Lineage (NCBI taxonomy): Eukaryota > Metazoa > Arthropoda > Insecta > Lepidoptera > Crambidae > Ostrinia > Ostrinia furnacalis. The sequence goes on along the minus strand of NW_021130773.1, from coordinate 241,602 downwards.
AAATTACTAATAGTCCCGTTAGCCTCTTGTTTTAAATAAGCTTGTGTTACGAGTGGGCTCACCACAATGGTCGAGCGGTGGTGGGATTTGAACCCGCGTTCCTCGGATCTCGAGTCGGCCAGTCCGACCACTTCACCGTTGGGCTATCGTGGCTATCAATGATGATACGGTGTATAAAATTCTATTTGGTATTCTTGATGTTCCTTTTTACTATGACCCTATTAAGTGCCACGTCGATCCAGCTAGAGTATTAATTACTGGCGAACTAATTATAATGGCTTCGAGATCATTTATTCATCATTTGGTCACAATCGTACTAGGCTATACTGACCCTTAAATCAATGAAGATAAAGTTCAGAACAGACTGTTCATTTAACTCATCGATTTTGCCTGAACCTGAATGTATCGGAAACATGGTATTTGATAGAATGATTATCAATTTCTGATAATAGTTAATTTTGAATTCAAAGTGCGTCATAATCAATTTCAATTAAGTACATTAAATCCCTACGATCATGTTTGTGCGCCATCATCATCATCATCATCAGCATAAAATATACCAATGCTGAAAATTGTGGACATAAGCCTCATCTAATAATGCACCCAACTCTGCTACATAAGTTTTTGTAAATATTTACTCTATATTTTATTTAAAAACCTCCCACTAGGTGGACCGACGATCTATTATAGGTCGCAAGTACCTGGATGAGGGCAGCGCAGGACCATACATTGTTGTAATCCACGGGAGAGGCCTTTGTCCAGCAGTGGACGTCATTTGGCTGAAACGATCTTTCCTTTGATATTCTCCAAATTTTTTCTTTACCAGGTGACCATGACATTGTGAGGACTCAGAAGGTGACAGAGGTAGTTCTTGCAGCAGTCTACAAAGCACTGAATGACCACCATGTGTACCTTGAGGGTACTTTGCTGAAGCCTAACATGGTAAGTTTCAAACCAACCATATGCCTGAAATTATGATGATGATGTACACACCATAGAAAATCACAGACCCATAGAAGCAGATATGAAAAAGCACACATTTTTTTGTGCGGGGGATCGAACCTACGATCTCTAGTAAAGTAGTTCGGTACATAGTTATTCTGCACTTTAATACACAGTAAAATTAATTTTCCTCTACATTCTAGATCTTTACAAATAAAAAATATTACCCCAGATTGCGGGAGACTAGCATTTGCTCGTGGTTAGATATTTAAAGACCTGTAACATATTTCGATAGTGTTATCCATTTTACAAGTCGAATCTTCTTTCAGGTAACTCCTGGTCAGGGCTATACCCCTAAAAGTACTCCAGAAGAAATTGCAGCAGCGACTGTCACTGCGTTTCTGAGGAGTATTCCAGCTGCTGTACCTGGTAAATAACATCTTAATTCGTCTCTATTACTACTTACTAGCGGTCGCTTGCGACTTCGTACACGTGGATCCCGTTTTACCCCCTTAGGGGCCCGTTCCCGTGGGAATTTCGTGAATTCCTTTCTTAGTGCACCTCTACGGTACCTAAGCTACGTCCCTTTCAAATTTCTGTGTGCCTAACGTTTAGCCGTTTAGGCTGTGCGTTGATTTGTCAGTCAGTCAGTTTCTCCTTTTATTTATTAATATATATATTTAGATAACTCTGTAGTATAGTCAAAGATTTGGAAACCATCCATCAGAATGTTTGAGGTTCTCTTATGGTAAAAATCAACAGTTGCTAGTTACAAGTTTGGTTTGTACAAGCAATTTGGAATCGGGCAGTGTCTATCAGACAAATGTACCCAAGACCTTCAGTTTAAATATACATAGAAAAAGGCAAAGTCTTATTGAGTGACACGGCATCATCTATGAAATCATTTAGTAATCATCGACTCTACCACCAGGCATTACGTTCCTCTCCGGTGGCCAGTCTGAAGAAGAAGCAACCCTGAACCTGAACGCCATCAACAAGGTCCAGATGAAGAAACCCTGGACTCTGACCTTCAGTTACGGGCGAGCTCTCCAAGCTTCCGTCTGGAAGACCTGGGCTGGAAAAGATGTCAATGTGAAGAAGGCGCAAGAAGAATTGTTGAAAAGGGCCAAGGTAATGAACTTTTTCAGTTACTGTCCCCACATAAGTAAGCTCCTTTTGTCCCCAGTAAGTCGCAGAGAAAACTGGCAGCGTCAATATTGTACTTTGAACTGTTTTTATATTATTTTGATTTAATTCTGAAGGTCCATAGCATTATCAGCCTGGAAAGGCATCAACACCGTATCACTTTTCGCCGCTCTGTCAACCACGAGGCAAGACGTTTACGTTACAGTGCGGTTATGTGTGCGTTGCAGTACGGAGTTTCATACAAAGAATACTGACCGCCTCAAGTTGATACCTATTATCCGTTTATTTACGATCCGTTTCCGGGTTGATAAGTGCTTCGTTATAGCGGGTTCCATGATAGCCAGCTTTTTCCATGGGACACAATTGGCCTTCACTGGTATTGGTGCTCAATCAGTCGATCCTTGTTGTTCAGGAGTAGGTAGCAGCAGTGGTAACGAGAGGTGGGAGTGAGAAGAGTCCCGTATCCTGGCTTTTTATTAAGATAATAAATAGATGAAGTTTAAGAAAATGTTATTGATTGTTACAGGCTAACGGTCTGGCATCTTTGGGAAGGTACGATGGTTCACTGACATCAGCTGCAGGGGCCAAGTCCAACTTTAGCGCGAATCATACTTATTAATGATAGAGCAATGTAAAAAGTCAATATATAAAAGAAAGTCGTGTTAGTTACTCCACTTATAACTCAAGAACGGCTGAACCGATTTAGCTGAAAATTGTCAGGGAGGTAGTTTAGAGCCAGGAGAAGGACATAGGATACTTTTTATCCCGTTCGAAATAAAAAAAAAGTCTGCTTATTTATTGCCATTAAGGCGGAAAAAAGTTCGCCGGGTCAGCTAGTTGTAAATAAAAATCAACATTTTCGAACGTATCAATGTACTCGTAATAATTTTAAGAACATAAATATAATACTCAATTGTTTATTGCATAACCACATTCACATTAGGTCTTACAATTTAGGCAGTTATACAATATGGACCCAGTTAGGGCACAGCAACTTTAGAAAGAAGGCAGAACGATGATCTTAATTTTCAAAATAAATTACTAATGCACAGATTGTCGTCGTGTTCGAACTTACGCCCGTATTCATAAACGATGCTTGGTTAACTGATGCCACAACGACGTATTCCATTTAGAGCACCCGCCCAAATAGCACCTGCACGAATAGAACCCACACGAATAGCACCTGGCCTATTCCACTTAGAGTCTTAGAACTTTCGATATTTTGGGCAGGCACTATTCGTGGAATTAAAATATTTTTATTTCAATAGGTGCTCTAAGTGGAATAAGTTGCCACAACCACCTTTTTTCTAGAGATCACCCTACGTTTTCCAAATGAAAACATTTTAGGAGGCAATTTTTGTTTCATTAGCCTTTTCTGGAATCATTAATTTAACATTAATCCAAAATTAATAATTTCCAACAAGCAGCTTTTATGCTAGATTACAAATGATATACAGCCAAAGTTCAAGCACCAAGCAGAACTTTGCCTGGGTGCTAACTGGAGCGTGTCTAGATCTAGACCGTCTTTATCCGCAACTTCGGCTGCTACGAAACTTGGCCTGCGACTTGCATAATGCATACTTATGTAGGTAAGTATTGGCCATATTATCTTACATTACATTAGGAGACCTTTAATGCAGGGCCATAATATAGAGGTATTCTGTATTGTACTGATTAGGTACGCCTCATAAAACTGACAAAATAAGATTATAAGAAGAATACTAATATCTATAATGATGTAAAACAACAAAAGAAAGTCCGTAAACGAACTAAAGTCGCTGACATAGCCCAACGGAAATGGGCAGGGCACATGTATTGTAATACATAGTACGCAGAACTGACGGCCGATGGGGCAGCAAGGTTCTGGAGTGGAGGACGCGTACCGGAAAACGCAGCGTGGGACGTCCACCAACAAGGAAGACCGACGACATCATAAAGGTAGCAGGAAGGCGCTGAACACAGGCCGCTACCAATAGATCAACATGGTGTGGCGACTACGTCCCACTTACGCCTCATACCAATTAATTAAAATATACTTAATTGTAATACTTCTTGTACAAACTTAAGATGTAAATGCTTTGTTAGTTATAGCGTGTTAATTTTAGAGCATGGTAATTTTAGTTTCTCACACACCTGCAATTTTAGGATTTTATTGTCGGAGTGTTTAACTCAAATCTTTTTAGTGTTTCGCCTCATGGAAGCAGTGGACGTCCTATGCTGAAAGGATGATGATGATGAAAACAACAAAATTAGTAATAATTGAAGAGACCCACTGTAGTTGAAAGAAACTTTAGCATATTTCCATTCATAGCATAAGCAGTCGATTCTTAGTGTACCTATTGCCAACTAAAAAAGGACTGTGATGAAATGAATAAGTACAGGAAATTGCACCAAAAATGTTATTATCCTGTAATAAAACATTATCTTTGAACATTATTTAATGAAAAGCTACTCTTTAATAATAAATACGCAGCCATTAATTAAATCTGCTCTCTGACGAGGGTGATATTTCAGAGGAATAATTAAGATTCATAAGCTAACTGCATTAATCACCTCTAGGTTAATTAATTTTGGGAATTCTTATTATTCGTACTTCTGTTTGGCATTGAATCTGAGTTGAGGGTATATTATTTTCTTTAATGATTTAAGCATAAAGAGTGAAAGGAGTAATCCTACTCTTAGAAAGAAATACATTAATTTTAATAATTTAAATTACGTTTATTATAGTTATTAACACTGAACTTAGTTTTATGTTAACTTTGAAATAACAGCGCGTCCACATCTCGAAATCCTAGTTATGGCTATTTCGAAAATGCTCACGACTAGATATGGAAAAGAAGAAAAGCAAAGAAATTTATGGAAAAGCAAAGCAAAGATACTATAAAGTAAACGATTATTTAAAAGTGACAAGAGTGCGTGGATTTTACCTGCCTAGCTTGCACTTATTACGTGTCATGAAGTTATAAATTACTGTATTTGATTGAAAAAGAGTCAGACAAAGGTGACTGAGTTTCTTCCACCATTTCTTCTCAGCACCAGCCCATATGTTGTCCCGAAGTGGTGGTAGGGTAAGTTATATTTGGCACGTGTAAAGTGCCCTGGAAAGGGCCTATGTACAGAAAAAACTATTTCATTTTTTTTTTATGCATAACAAGGCAGGTATTTGACCACAATCGCACCTGATGTTAGTGGGATGCGGTCTAGGATGGTACATATCTGCCCTGTAAGTGCCTATTCACTCTCGCCTTGAAAAGGCCCGGATTATAGTTTTCGGGAAAGACAGCAACAGGCAATGAATTCCAGTCCCTAGCTGTTCGCATTATAAAAGAGTCATCGAAACGCTTAGTGCGAGCTGGTGATTTTATTTCAAAGAAATCCAAATTTTTACTCACTCTTAAAATTCTTCTACTGCAACTGCATATTTTTTAAACTACTTACTTGTGCACACAAAATGGTGGCCACACAATGTTAAATGAAAACTGTCTGGAATGTGTTGTAGGACCTGTCCAGCGTAGTGTGGTCTCTAAATCAGGGGACCACACGATTAATTACGAGGGGACAACCGCAAGCTCGGTTCGGATAGGGTGCCCATGCTACGGTGGGAGAGTCCTGTAAAAAATCTACATTTTTAAGTACGGATGATGGAGTCGATATTTTGTTATGCCCGTTTTCACCTTCAATCCCTTTTTAAGTGACCCCCTATGTAAACAAAATTCCTGTTACCATAGGGGTCTCTTAAAAATTAGGGATTGAGGTGAAAACGGCTATTAATCTTATTAATCTGTTCCATGGTATAGTCAACCACACCTCAGATATTTTTGTTGAAAAATGGCATCTATTTTTATTAAAACTGAATGTATAGAATGAGCGGCGTGGTGTACTCGTACATTGTGAAAGCTTGCTTTGACCTACAATAATATACCTCAGGACAATTGCCAGACAATAACCTAATACATACTCATTTTAGCCATTTCTGAGAAGAATCAGCGCAAAAAACTTAACCATTCCCGAAGTGTTCTGCTCCAGGGGCATGCAATTTTGTATCCCAAGTGCAGAAATAGCAGCCTAGTTGACCATCCTAAAATAGCTCACACTAGCACCCTTTCGACGGCAAAAGGTGTTCACAAGCCTTTGAACGCTTTGAGGAGAATCTTTGAAGGGAAGATCGTTTCCGTTCTACAAACAAGCATTTGCAGTTCATGTTTATTTTGCGGTACGGTTACAGGTCGTGTGGGAAACATCAACATTTATTTCTTGGCTTCCACCGCTCTTCCGCTGTAGTGATGGTATAGGACTCGATATATCGATACTTCTTCTTGGTTAGTCTACTTGTGATCACGACTGTAGCGACATAGCTGAAAGTTCAAGCAGTTATCATTACCTACCTACCGTTGGAGCTTCGTCGTTCTCAGTCTCAAATATCGACAACGTCGTGATGATTCCAAGAAGTGACTTTTTGTTGATTCTAAAATAGGTACTATAAATTCGAATAATTCGGAGATTAATCCTTCCATTCGAAGGGTCGACGATCTCGTGAAGGCTGTGGGATGCGATGCGTCTAAAATGAGAGACCCTGTAAAAATTTTAAGGAAGGTATTCGTCCAAATGGACGTCTTTTAGTTTATATCAGCTCTTAATCGTATCATTGCTTCTGAGCAGTAATTACAGTACTGAAAAGAAGCAATACGTATTATGAAACTTAGTCACTAATATATAGTAACAATGTAAGTAATACAATATGTACTAACAAGTCATGAGAATATCAGTCTAGTTACTTTGTTGCCAGTGGGTGAAAGAGCTTCTGCCAAAACTTGAATTTTCTCTCTTATCGATAAAATAACACACATCACTACTGGTCCATAAAACTCCCAGTTTGCACTGTAATGCAATAACTACATAATGGTACAATAGCATTCTGTTACAGCTGCAAGCTGCGAGCTTTGTTGGAAGGTTTATTTGGCACACTTTTATGTTTCTACAAATTAGGTACCTAGTTATTATAAAATGGTTTTAAAATGGCCAACAATATTGTTATAAATAATCAAACAACATTACATAGTATCTCAGTGATACTCTTCTATGTTCTATCATTGGGGGAGGCCTATGTTCAGCAGTGGACGTCCTATGGCTAAAAATGATGATGATGATTCGTCTATGTAAGTAGTACGTGTTACGATTTTGTAGGCATGTACAGTCACGGAATGAAAAGGTTCGTCAGTTTTCAAATTGATTCCTTCAACGAATCGCGAGCACATATTACCTTTTGAAACTATGTTATAGAATAATCTCGAGTTAGAGAAAATAATCTTTAACTGTTCCTCAGTAAAGTTCAAAATTATTCAGATCAAAGTTGTTTGACGATTTATCTTGTCAAGAAGATTATTATGATTGATAAACTAAAACCTTCTTGTTGGTTCAACCTGCCATTATTATTTCTTTTAAATAAAAAAAAACTATTGTCAATTGGTCAATGTCATCATTGCATTGCACTGATGGGATAGAAAAATAAACAAGCAAAACCTTATTCGTTAGCAAACGTCACATTTTTTTAAATGTTAGCAGCACTGTTTCTTGCACTGTTATGTTGGCAGGTTTGACTCTCACAGTACCTAGTGCAAGCGTAAACCGACACTAAGGTGACGAACCTTTTCATTCCGCGACTGTACATTATTAGTATTGCATGAATTAAATTAAAATCTGAATTCATTTAAAAAAATCATCGTCTCTATAGAGTCTATAGAACTAGCGCTTAAATCAGCCAGTGTCTGAGGTATAGATGACCCACGCTGAACTGTCCCGCCAAACTCAATGACAGGGGGGCGCTACCATCGTTCAACTATATGGTTTCCAACATGGCAAAAATCGGAACCAGCGATTCGGTATTGACGGTGGCGCCCCGCTGTCAATGTCATCGATAGGACAGTTCAGTATTTTGGAACTATATGCGACACGGGAAGGGTGACATTGATAGATTTTATGACGTGAAAGAGCATAATTATAAATCTGAAGGAGATCTGAAGCTGAAGTCCCGCTGGCGTTTGGACCTTACAAAAACAGCACGAAAAAGAGCAATTTAATGAGTTTTACTGAGTTTTTTTACAGCCTCCCAAACCTCTCCCCTACTTCAGGCACTAACTCACTTAAGTCCTAGACCCACAGTAAGCACGTTCAATTGTGGTATCCCTTTTTTGAGAGTTGCTGTATTGCTTGTAGGTTGGTTCGTTCGTTCGTTTCAGCCAAATGGCGTCCGCTGCTGGACAAAGGCCTCCCCCAAGGTTTTCCACAATTAACAATCCTGCGCTGCCCGCATCCAGGCTCTTCCCGCGACCTTTACCAGATCGTCGTTGGTAAATTGATGTATTGGTGGAGGCTATTTATTCACTCAAATCTATTTCCAGCCTATTTCCAAATCCAAACATCGAAGCTGAACTTCCTATAGAAAATAACAACAAGAATCTCCAACAAACTTCAATTCTCATAGACTTAGTTCGAACGAACGAAGCGACTCACAGATACAGGGATTAAAGTTTTACGGCAAAGATACGGAGTTTCCGAAGTTCTTTCTTCAGTGGGGCTACTCTGTAATTTATCCGCATTTCCAGCTCTGCTTTCTCCCTTACTCATGAACAATGTTCTTAGGAGCAAAAGAGAACGATAGAGGCAGTTGAAAGGAACTTGTGGACCTACACGTAAGACTTCCTGATTTATTGATGCAATGCGGTACTGGATTGATCTGGATATTCGAATAAGAACTGCTAAGTGGGTCTGAAACCTGAAGAAGTCTTGGGAGTGGATGGATTTCAATCAACACTATCTTATAGTATATGGTATGTTGGAAGGAAATTCAATCAGAGTGTGTCTCATCTGCAGTTTTGACAGCCAATAAAAACCCAACCAGTGAAGGTCAAGTTTGTCCCGGGGGAAAGTTAAACTGTCATGGGACCTGCAACGAAACTAAGACGAGCTATAAGAAGAGCTGGAAGTTAAGGTTTGACTTCCCTCCAGTACAAGCGGATGTGACAAAATAAAGGTTTAGTTAGTAACCTTTAAGAATAAGAAGCTTCGTTTAGTAGATATAGGTACAAGTAAAGTAGTATAGGTTTAAGAGCGTTTACGCCGTTTGGCCCAAAAACAGTACTTTTTCAAACCGTTACAATCATTATCCAGTTACATTACAAATATGTTATAGGCATAAATAAATTAGGCAATTTCGTCGTCTAAATAGTTAGTTGAGAAAATATTCCGATTAGTATAGTATTTAAGAATTATATCAAGATAATTCCACACAGGTTTTCAAATTTCCACTTTAGCGTCAGTTTACAAGCTGAAATTTTTATAAAAATACTGTGTTAACGATATAACAAACATTTATATCCTATAGCATAGGTCCTTAGGCAAATAGTTGATTGAGAAAATTCTTAGATTTAAGCATTTTACAATAAGAAATCACAAATTCAAAGAACGCGAAATACCCAAAAATCAAAGTGATTTTTACACCATTATTCTTCTTTAATTCAACATAAAAATAGCTTAATATAATAAAATAACATCTTCTTTAAAATATTTACTTTGAAACGATATATAATTCATTGTTATTGTTTTGCTATAAACATTTAAAAACTATTAAAAAACGCCGCGCGCGAATCATTTCCAATGATGCCCCTTGAAACGCCGCGCTTCGCGTACGTAAACGCTCATAAGCATCATTTCAGCCACTTGACGTCCATTCCTGAATATAGGTCTCCCCCATTGCTTGTTTACCAACACAAATAAATTGAACCACTTTTTAGTACCAAAGGTTCGATTTCCAAGTGGGACATGGAAATGGAAAAATCACTACACTATTTCACTATTATACTTTCCTTTTGGTCCTGATATTTAGGCTTGAATGTATACCTAATTGATTCTGTTTTCTGCTTCGCAAGGCACAGGTATTCTCAAATTCTCTCTGTAACTCCTAATTTCTAAATTGGTCTCAATTTAAACTTTACAGCGAACTTGTCTCTCATACACAGATAGGTAACGTATAATTACCATACCTAATTGGTTGCTATGTTGTAATTAGTACTTAGTGTAACAAGTTGTTTCTCATTTGGCAAATTGGACGCAAATTGGAGAACTGACATTTGAATAATGTCTACGTACTACATACCTACGTGGAATACAATTTCGTGTAATGTAAAACTGGTATAATATTGAGAATTTTTCATCTTTATTATTAGATCATTTAGTTTTTATTATAAGAGCTATAATTGGTCCAATTTTAAGTCTTATTTATTTGTTTAAAAACTTAATGCACACAAAGAAATTGAATTACAAAACTTAATTCCGTATGGCATTCTCAACCAGAACCATCAAATTGTATGCCAGAATTTAAACTTTAATGACTGGGAATAGAGACGCGAAATGTTTTCTGGATTGCAATTAATAAAAGTGATGTGAACTGCGGAATTATTAACCTTTGGGCCAAACAGAAAATTTGAGTAGGCGATGCCAACACTTAACTGTTTAAACGACCTTAATTTTTTTGAAATTGAGCCTTGATTTTGGCAGCTAAAGTTATAAAATAAATCTCCATCATAGATTTTTAGAAATGTCACTTTTTCTGGGTACACATTTTGTACCCCGTAACAACTTTTGAATATCAAAACTTGATTACATTTTCACTTTATTCAGATACATTTTACGATAATAGGGGTTAAATTACACCACATTCAGCTCATGAATAAGTACTCAGCCTTACGGCACAACACCTGCCTGAAATTTGGCAAAATATCTAGATTCTAGACCTCGTTTTGGGCTTCGTGTTACGCCTTAGTTAGACTTGGGTAAGGCAATATTATGTGTAGGTAGTAATGTTACCTACATTATGTTGAATATAAAATGAATATAACAAACATAGAAAAAAAAACATACGGGTCGAATTAAGAACCTCCTCCTTTTTTGAAGTCGGTTGAAAAACACCCTCCCGTGCCGCTTCCATACCTCAGGCACTGACTGAATTATGTACTAGTATAGTAATACATGTTTCATCATGTCCTCACATTTTCTCGTGACTTGTGAACATGTGAACAAGTTGCCGACGTGCATTAGGCTTGATTAATAACCCCCTTAATTCCATTACGAGTAGTGCGTCAGCCGAGATCAGAGCGAACTATCCATTTGTCTCTTATACAGGGTGTCTCAAATTGAATCACTTTTTTATTTATTTAACAATGTTGAGACAGCATTGAATTGTAAATAGATGCACAGAAGACACACTTTAAACATAATTAATGCCAATTAATTAATAAATTAATTAATGTATGTATTTACAAAAAAAAGTATTTAAGTATGTTTATATCCGTTGTCTAGTACCCATAGTACAAGGTTTGCTTAGTTTGGGACTAGAGGCGCAGTGTAAAATGTCCAAGTATATTTTATTTCTTTATTATTAATTAAATAAACATTTTATTACTACTAAAACATGGTAAAAGCTCATTGGTAATACCTAATGCACATCCACACGACTATAAGAATAGAAAAGGACGACTATGAAAATATTGGGTAGAATGGAGGCTTTAGAAGCTTTTATTATTTCATTAAACGATTTTTTTACGGTTTTATTATAGGAAAAAACTAATTTTGCCATGCAGACCTACGTCGTTACTAAAATTGGAGTGTCTGTTAAAATATATAGCTTTTTATTAAATACTTAAGAAAGTAATCACCCCTCTTAATTCCATTAGTAGGTACGTCAGCCGATATCACACCCCGAACTATCCATTTGTCTCTTATACAGGGTGTCTCAAAGTGACAGCTAAAAGAAAGTAGTACAACACCCGTATTCGTAAAGCAGCAAATCGAACGCACGGCGTTGAATAGAGCTCTTTGTTTGGTTCGTGTGTTATTATATTGTGTCAATACTTATTTTACATAATAATAATTTATCATATGACAGCTCAAGTGTGACATATTTTAGAAAAAAGTTATATCAAAAACAAAAATTCATAATGAACCCTGAAAAATTGCACAATAAATCACTTTTGACCAAAGTATCGCGACAGCTTGACCCCGGGACAAATCGACCCCTGTGACAACTTGACTCCTGCGACAACTCAACCCCTGCGACAACTCGACCCCTTTGACAACTCGATTAAATTACTTTTCACTACTACCTACTTCAAACGGTATCACGACTGCTCGAGCGTTAAGAAAACTTGACCCTTGTGACATGTCGATCTCTATTACAACTCGACACCTATGACTACTCATCACTCACACAAATGCAAAGTTCCGGCTCCGCTTACACCTCGCCACTGTAATGACTACAATCTGGCCTGGCTCACTCCGCGCGGTACAAACTGACGGACTAATTAAAACTCTTGCTTTTTGACCCAGGCTACATCCCCATTATGTACTAGTATAGTAATACATGTTTCATCATGTCCTCACATACAAAAAGCCCGACATTTCTCGTGACTTGTGAACATGTGAACAAGTTGCCGACGTGCATTAGGCTTGATTAATAACCCCCTTAATTCCATTACGAGTAGTGCGTCAGCCGAGATCAGAGCGAACTATCCATTTGTCTCTTATACAGGGTGTCTCAAATTGAATCACTTTTTTATTTATTTAACAATGTTGAGACAGCATTGAATTGTAAATAGATGCACAGAAGACACTATTTAAACATAATTAATGCCAATTACATACTTGGGCAGGGCACATAGTACGCAGAACTGACGGCCGATGGGGCAGCAAGGTTCTGGAGTGGAGGCTACGTACCGGAAAACGCAGCGTGGGACGTCCACCCACAAGGTGGACCGACGACATCATAAAGGTAGCAGGAAGGCGCTGGACGCAGGCCGCTACCAACCGGGAAACATGGAAAACATTGGGGGAGGCCTATGTGCAGCAGTGGACGTCCTATGGCTGAGATGATGATGATGATGAATGCCAATTATAGAAACACTTTCTTACTACTAAAACATGGTAAAAGCACATGGATAGTAACTACTGTAAATGCACATCTACGCGACCATAAGAATAGGAAAGAAATATTGGGTTGGAGTTGGAGGCTTTAGAAGCTTTTATTTTTTTTTTATTTTTTTTTTATCCACAACGAGGAAGCTCTTGGCCTGTATCTCACCTGATGGTAAGTGATGATCAGGCCGAAGTTGGATGCGAGCTTCTCCCGGAATCCTCAATCACTGAGGAACTGGCTATCTTACCACCAACAGCCGGAAAACAACAATGCTATTAACATTGTTGTTATGGCGACAGACTTAGATAAGATGGTGGTAGCTAGCCAGGCGGACTTAGAACAAGCCCTACCACCAACCAAACCGAACAGAAAAATCTGCCCCCACTGGGAATCGAACCCGGGACCTCTGCGTCTGAAGCAGGTGGTCTTACCACTAGACCACAGAGGCGGTTAAAGCTTTTATTATTTCATTAAACGATTTTTTTACGGTTTTATTATAGGAAAAAACTTACAAAAAGTAATTTTTCATGCAGACCTACTTCGTTACTAAAATTGGGGTGTCTTAAAATATATAGCTTTTTATTAAATACTTAAGAAAGTAATCACCCCTCTTAATTCCATTAGTAGGTACGTCAGCCGATATCACACCCCGAACTATCCATTTGTCTCTTATACAGGGTGTCTCAAAGTGACAGCTAAAAGAAAGTAGTACAACACCCGTATTCGTAAACTTGCTTAAGTGAAGCAGCAAATCGAACGCACGGCGTTGAATAGAGCTCTTTGTTTGGTTCGTGTGTCATTATATTATGTCAATACTTATTTTACATAATAATAATTTATTATATGACAGCTCAAGTGTGACATATTTCAGAAAAAAGTTATATCAAAATTAAAAATTCATAATGAAGCCTGAAAAAATGCACAATAAATCACTTTTGACCAAAGTATGGCGACAGCTTGACCCCGGGACAAATCGACCCCTGTGACAACTTGACTCCTGCGACAACTCGACCCCTTTGACAACTCGATTAAATTACTTTTCACTACTACCTACTTCAAACGGTATCACGACTGCTCGAGCGTTAAGAAAACTCGACCCTTGTGACATGTCGATCTCTATTACAACTCGACACCTATGACAACTCATCACTCACACAAATGCAAAGTTCCGGCTCCGCTTACACCTCGCCACTGTAATGACTACAAGTGTTTCGGAAAGATTTAGAAATTAGGTAAAACAGCCCATTTCTTCGTCGAGTTGGACCAAGAAATGGACCGGCTTCCGGTACCGGGAATCGAACCCGAGCCTCCTGGGTGAGAGCCAGGTATCCTAGCCACTAGACCATACCGGAGTTGACAGGATCGGTGAAATTTAGTGTGCTATTCTGAAATTATCGATTTCGTGAGGACTAAGCTGTTCCTAGATAATTCAGATAATTATTTCTACACTACTCGCAAAGTTGACCGAGTATGGTCAACAAACTTTTCCCAAAATATCACATCACATCCAAACCTAACGTTACCCAAATTTTCGTTTCCCAAAACAACGTATCGCAAGTTTTCCGTTAGCAAACCTTTTTTTTAGCAAATAATTGTTTGGTCTTTCTTTTCCCAAACAAGTGATCCTAAATGTTGAATTTCCCAAATTTTTTTGAAAATTAAAGACTAGCGCTCGCCGGCCGCTGCCGCGCCATGTTCACTTCTCTCGCATTATGTATTAATTAAAGGCTATTCAGTACTCAAGTAAGTACTCAAGCAAGTGCTTAAGACCTAAATCAATGTCATCTCAAACTCAAGACTATTAATCAAGGAGCACTAAGCGCAAACGTGAGTAACTCGAAAATTTACGTTGTTCGGAAACTCAATTAAATTGAAGTGTGTGGCACTTTCTGTAGTTGCCCTGTCCCCTTTATTAACGAGTTGTAACTCTATTCCGAGTTTGTCCCTTTGAAATGGGACACTAGTGCTGTTCTGACAGGAAAGGTTTAATTTTGTCGATAGAAGTTGCGATTGTTCTTTGCACTTGCTGTTCGACTAGGTACATACAAATAAAATTCACGTAACTACCTTTGAAGGAAGGCTCGTCGAGAAACGATGAACTAAACTAATGTAGGTTCAGGTAGGTAGGTAAAGGCTAAGTAGGCATACAGAATCTATGTTTTTCTGTGTAGTGACAAAAGTAACAGAGTGTCATTTTGGTTTTGTTTGACGTTGTGATATAAAGAAAGACTTTATTCAGTTTTTGAACAGAAAAAAAAATGGTTTGGAAGGTCGATTATTGCGTTTCTCCAACGTTAGTTTAGTACCAAGATTATGGAGAACTTCAAAAGACTTAAATGACAATATCTTCTCCAACTACCCTTTGTCTCAGACCCTGAGTAGGTAAGTGACATCTTCATCGATATGTCCAGCTTTTGCCAGCATTGTCACATCACTAGTTGATGGCGTCTGATTTGAAGGGTTATTCGGAATACTAAGTTGTGCTAACGATGTTACAGGAAATGTTGACCCAGACTATTTGAGTAGGTTGTTCTGTTGGTCCACCGATACGGATTATGCTGACCTTCGGATTTTCTGTGCATGACAACGCTGAGTAATGTGGATTTAGCAAAAACATACCAGATTTGCATTTGACGTTTGATTTGGGACACTATTCTAGTGAAATAGAGATCATTATAAATAGTGAAAACTTTCAGAAGCATCGCTGGATGAAAACAGCGTGAGAAAAATGCTTTTTAGTGCTCCTTGAAGTGCCGCCTACGTTTAAGGACTCTTTAAAATTAGACGTTTTGGCTCAAAACGTACGTCAAAACGTCTTATTTCATAGAGCTCTACTGGCTCTACTCGTAATAGTTGACTGTCACTTTTTTGTGACAACCAAACATCTCGAGGTTTTTATTTCTACAAAGGCCGACTGCAAGATATTGATAAAACTTGTACACTGTACGAAAGTATGTATATTATGTCTTATTTCTATTATTTTAGTGAATATTGTACATAGGTACGTATGTGCGATAGTGCGATGACAATTTAATTGAATATTTTTGTGAATTAGTAATAATTATAATTGCACAAAAAAGTTTTTTGCCAATTTATACCTATTGGATTATTAGAACAGGTTTTTTTTATTATACCTTTTTGTCCTAGTTGTTCTTAACTCTCTTTATAAAGAAAGTCTTCCAATCTCGCTCGCTTTTTCTGGTATATTCGAAGTATTTTGAAATGCCATTTCTTTTCGCAAACGTAGTGAATTTCCACAAATCACGTATGTCATGATAATTCCCGACTACCCTACAGCTAATGCATAAAATATTCGGCGTGTTCCGGCGAATACTCTTCGCAGTGTGTTCTAATATCGGATCCCCTACGGTTTTCAAATACATACGCTGGGAGAGTAACTGGTACAGTCAGCTGGATAAATCCTCGAATTAATGGTACTCCAATTTCAGTTAAAACAGATTTTTTTTTGCTTGGCAAAAGCCTGTTTAAGGTAGTTTAATATCAATCTAACAAATTTTCAGTTCTTTTTGAAAGTGTGAAGTATAAATTTGAGTCAATCCCTTTCAAGTGATTAGTGACATACCTAGTGAGACATTTTTCAAGGTATAAGGTAATGCAAAAATCTCGAAAATTTCTCGGCCGTTTACGCAACTGGAAAGTATGTGGAGAAACATTACAAACAAATAAATGTACTTACTTATTTATTTAGGATAAATTATGTAGTACAGATTTAATACAAGTATTAATTAGTTCAATCTCGACTTAAACATCTGGAGAAAGTGTATTTTTTCTTTAGTAAAATTGTCCAGAGTTTTTGATCACTAACCAAAAGAGAAAATATCAGTTTTCGCTTCATGTAACTGTACACTCTCTTTTATATTATTTAGCTTATGTAAGTAGCGAATGTGGAACATTTTCCAGAACATTTCCACATAATTATATTTACATAACCAATGCATGTAATGCTAGAGAGTTTTACCAAGGTTTTTTTTTAGTATTTCAGAGTAAGTTATGTGTATATGTACATTCTTGAGATAATGTTATTCCGTGTGTTAGAAGAAAAAGTATGATTTTCATAAATAAATAATTACTGATATTGATTCCTTGATAGAATAATCATATACTTTAGTTGTTTAGTATCTGTGATTTTATTCTGAGAGCGGCGCAGGACCGGTCTTTGTGAAACTCCTTGGGGGGGCCTTTGTCCAGCAGTGGACGTTATTCGGCTGAAACGAACGAACGAACGAAATTTTAAAAGACGAGTAACTTTCCCCGTGATTTTTGATAAACTCATCATTTTGAAGTCAAAAATAACTTTTGATTCGATTGTAATTGACAATTTCATTAAATTTTGATCCCTCGATGTAATTGTAAAAGGCGTCGATTAATTACGTCTTAAAATTTGTTTAATTTGTTTGACTTCCCTTTTGATTAAATTACTTTGGGACGGCAATTCGGAGTTAAACGGTGCAGGAATTTATGATGTTTTGATGGCTAGGCTTGGTGGTTTATGGATTGATATATGCCAGGCTTTTCATTTATGAACTGCAATGCAAGACATCCACCGCCAACATTGGTTTAATTTAAAATACAGTCCATTTTGAAGAAACGGCTTTTCATTTATGAACTGCAAGACATCCACCGCCAACATTGTATGTATGAATATTGTGCAGCGCCCCTAGCTACTTTCAAGAAATAAAATCTTCATAGAATTTTTTGACGTATTCGCTAGCGAGCACACCTAACGTAAACTCATGGTAAGCCCACAGATGTAACATTTTTCACTTTTTTTCCTGCTCGTAGGTACCCATAATGTGTTTCCATTTTCAAAAACAATATCTCCCAAAGCTAAAAGTCTCTTTTCTTTTACACACCCTCGTTTGTCTGGATAAAAACAATTCCCAAAAATATGTCTTCAAGCGACAATGTCCCTGGAGCTCTATTTTCTTGTTAGCTAGAAGGCATTGTTCAAAGGAAACGTAGAAATCCTCCATTTTCCTTAACTTCGTTTGAAGACATAAAAACGATGAAAGGTGATTACGTATCTTCCTACAACCTGACCAGCCCACGACGCATCTGGTGCTGTGGTACAAGTGGTAAGGGAATTCCCAAATAGGTACAAACTTTTTAATAAGTCAGGTTTAGGGAAAAGACGCACAGAAAATCGTCTGATGGTAAGCAAGTCACCGCCACCCATTGACATTCCTAAAGCCAAAGGAGTGATTTAAATTCACTGGCTTATTCGCTATTAGAGTACCTACAATAATATAAGACCGTCATTGTGGAAAACCTTGGGGGAGGCCTTTGTCCATTAGTGAACGTCATTTGGCAGAAACGAACGAATTATAGGACTGCATCCCTTTTTCCCGTGGATGTCGGTCGTTATAGGCGACGTACATATATATAAAGGTAAAAAATAAAGTCTCCCTAATTCGTCTGACCAGGCTTGGGAGTGTAATCGAAATCTTAAATTTCTGTCTGGCAAATTAGAGAAGGAAGGCTCCTGCAGTAGATACTAAATTATGATTATAAATCTAAGTGAAGCCGGATCATCGATTTAAGAAGATTTTTAGCTATGATTGCATAAATGGGAATTCAAATTTAGATAAAAATAAATTCTTGCTCATCTTCTGCAAACGCCACCGCTCATAACACAGCTCCAGCAAATTCCCAATCCCGCTTTGGATTCGGGACACGCATGTTCACGCGAGTTTTGAGAGAACGTTTACTAAGAGAACGTGACCTGCCGAGTGGCTGAGTTTAACCTTGTTTATCGGACTTCCGACAGCCTCTGTCTTAGTCCCGATTTCCACCAAGACGGAGCGGAGAAGAGCGAAGAAGTACCGGGTCGTCAAATTTTTCGGCGGAGCTGTGTGGAGCGGAGAGAAGTGATAAAGATAAAATCTGATTGGTTATTAATATCTACTTCTCTGCTTCGCTCCACTCTGCTCCGCCTTAGTGGAAACAGGCCTTAGTCCACGATCGAGAAAGTGCGGAGTTTTATTTCATAACTAGCTGACCCGGCGAACTTTGTTCCGCCTTAATGGCAATAAATAACGGGATAAAAAGTATCCTATGTCCTTCTCCTGGCTCTAAACTACCTCTCTGACAATTTTCAGCTAAATCGGTTCAGCCGTTCTTGAGTTATAAGCGAAGTAACTAACACGACTTTCTTTTATATATATAGACTAGCTGACCCGGCGAACTTTGTTCCGCCTTAATGGCAATAAATAAGCAGCCTTTTTTTTAAATTTCGAACGGGATAAAAAGTATCCTATGTCCTTCTCCTGGCTCTAAACTACCTCCCTGACAATTTTCAGCTAAATCGGTTTAGCCGTTCTTGAGTTATAAGTGGAGTAACTAACACGACTTTCTTTTATATAATATATATATAGATTTTGACACCTTAAATCAATGTACATATTATTATGTATAGTTTATCGGATTTCCGACAGTCTTGTCTAAGCCCACGTTCGCGAAAGAGCGGAGCTTGGTGCGGAACTCAAGACTGCTTGGAGCGAAACTCAAGACTGAACTCATTTTGAGATCATGCAAAGATATCCAGATACTAGTTTAAGGTTTTCACTAGATATTTTCGATTTTAGACAATTTATTCATAATACTCGTATGTTTCCTATTTGTCGTTATGTCCCATCCCAAAAGGGCCATTTTAAAATAAGTTAGTAAGTAAAGCCCTTCACTTCAGACTAAGTTTTATCACGTGATTGCATTTTTATGAGTAAATATTAGGCATACGACATACATTTGTCTCTCTGAAGTTTTTTACTTTCTAATATTTTATCGAAAATTTCGAATGTAACCGGCATAAGAGTTTCGATTAGCCCAAAACTTACTTGATTGGAGTACCTAATCAATGCCAAAAGAAACCCTATGAGTTGTGTTTCTTGAAAACAAACAAATGTTGACGTCAAACGCTCTGCTTAACGGTGAGTTTCGTTTGTGAATGAACATTGAACACTCACGTAGAATAGAAAGTAAGAAGATACATTTCCAGGAAAACTTTGTCACATGTTAGCAGAAACTTTACTTTGTTTTTCTTTTATCGGCCATTTCCACGGCGAATGGGTCATTTGTCTGGAATAACAAAAGTACGGCTTTTGAAGGAAAAAAAAGAAAGTGTGAATGAAATACTGAATGGTGTATTTGTCTCTGTAATCTCGTTTGGGATGGGAACTTTCAGCCGGAAAGTCCTTGCTTGGGTATTTGGAGTATTTGAAGTAATTTTTTCACAAATTGAGACAGTGTTTGTTAAAATTACGACCACCTATACCTACGAATGGAGTATCTACTAAGAAAGATACGATTCGTTTCTTTTATTTTAAAAGTTTTAACTGCATCTACCTACCTACATCTTTCAGGATACAATACTCGTAATAATTGTCTTTAATAAACTTAAACAAGAAATTTTAGATACTTAGGTAGGTACCTTCTATTCATAGAAACTATTAATTTACCAGAAAACGCAAGTATTTTTAATCAGGTCATTTACTTGTCTACTACAGAAGCACTACCTTTTCTCCTGTCTAATATACCAAACGGGACTATTCCCACCTCTCGTTCCCACCACTGCAACTCCTGTGTACCCAGGATCTACAGCTTGACCGCCATAAAAACCCAACCAATTAAGGTCAAGTTTGTCCCGGGGGAATGTTAAGCTGTCATTGGACCCGCAACGAAATTAATCAGAAGAACATAGGAGGAGTTCGAAATTAAGGTTCGACTTCCCTCCATTGCAAAGCGGATGACAGGTGACAAACAAAGGTTTAAAACCATCAGTAAAGACAATAAATATCAATTAAGGGGGCCTATCTTATGAGCAATTAGCAACTACCTGCCAATTATATTTTTCACAATAAAGTAGTCTAATATACCAGGGGCAATTTAATGGAAAACTAATACTAATAAGGCGCTGGATGCAGGCCGCTACGCAACCGGGTGATGTGAAAGTCATTGGGGGAGGCCTATGTCAGCAGTGGACGTCCTATGACTCAATTGATGATATTGATGAAATAGAAAACCACCCGACCAATTGCTAAACGTATTTAATTTTATATTCAAAACATGTAATTTTATCCTTAGGTCATGAGTCAGCCATTTCATTTTATTTTTCCCTCCCTTATTCCTCCATTTATGTTCTTTGTGAAGTTATAATTAATCATTTTGGGTACAAGTAAAGGGTACTGATAAAGAGTTGACAGTTTCAGATATTTGTTCTGGAATGTTGGGCGTTAAAATGTAAAAGCAATTTGGGATAATCAACTATAAAATACAGCTGTTTTTGAGCAAACAAATGAACTGTTTTTGAGAAAAAATAAATGGAGGTTCCATTTATTTACTCGATTGAAAATAAATAAATGGACTTTACAAAATGTTTTTTTTTGTTAGGAATTAATTGATGTTAAAAATGTTATTTGGTTCAAAATGATTAAATTAAGGAATAATATTAAAGAGCTCCCATTAGTTATACTAATTAAGAGTACCTACGTAATCTTTTAATGATTTTTAAATTAAAGAGTAGCTACTGTTACGTAAGTATTATAATGTTATTTAGTCGTAGTGTAGCAGAGGTTTATGATAATTTATTTATTCCTAACTTATTTTATGAAACTTTAACGTACGATTTTTTCAAAACAATGCTGGTTTATATGTATATCTGTAGTGAACCTGAAACCGGGCGATGTGGAAATCATTGTTGGAGAGATGATGATGAACTTAAAACTGGTACAACAAATGCTACTCGTAGTTTTAAAGTAAAATGTTGAAAACAAACTTAGACAATACTCTTTCATAAGACTTACAAAATTGAAACAATACATCTAGCGCAAACCTCATAATTCCATAACAAAAGAGCGCAGGCAGCAGACACTTCTATGCACTACTAGACGGGGTAAGTTATTGCTACAGAATAGAATGAATTATTATAAGTATTTAAATTATTTGTGGAGAGACTTACGATGGTCGAAGTAGAGGAAATAATCGGTTTTATGAAGCATTTTAAGGCATCGGGACTATCCCCACCTCTCGTTCCCACCACTGCAACTCCTGTGTAGCCAGGATCTACACCGCCACAAAAACCCAACCAATGAAGGTCAAGTTTGTCCCGGGGGAAAGTTAAACTGACATTGGACCCGCAACGAAAGGTTCGCATTTTAAGGCATGTGTGCATTTTTTACGTGACTTGAAGCTATTTCAGTATTTTTTGGCATTTAACCACCACCGACTTCGGATGGGAACAGTTGCGTGCTCTGGGGAGGTGTATTTCTTGTGGTAGGCTTTGTCGTTTTCCCAGGTTCGGGAGGAACACGAGTAACGGAGCACCGAGGTTATTTAGTAGTACCTCTGTCTAACTCAAGACCCCACTTGGTAGGTGCAAATTTAAAGCATTTTTTACACCAAGAAAGAAAAAAGGTAACCACCGCACGCCCGCAATTTTTTTCTGAATGGCATGTCTAATAGAATACTTAGAAGTATATGGAAGGCAGCGGGTGAATGCGCCGCCCTACAGTTTACGCTGTGAGTGTAAGCTCCGAGCTCTTTAGAAGCACGTTAAGATACGGTGCGTTTACAGGAACGTAGAAAACGTGGTTGAGGGATGTTTAGTGATAGAATATCAATAAAAAAATCTATTATTATAGATATTACCCTATTATTACAGAATACTCTAATTGCTTTGATATGATCATAGCTGGAAGTACCAGGGTGCGGGCAGCGTAGGACTAGATGTTGTGGAAATGCTTGTGGGAGCCGTTTTCAGCAGCGGACATCATTTGGCTGAAACGGACGACCGATAAATGGCTTGCGATTCGATGTTAATGGATTGTCATTGATGGTATGTCAAAGAAGACCTGATTATACGATCTCTTTACCCACAACGGAGAAGCTGTTGACCTACACTTAATAGAAAGTTATGATCAGGTCGAAAATGGAAGCAAGGTTGCCCAGGGGACCTTACTTTCAACTGCTAAAACACAACAATGCTGTTGACATTGTTGGTATGGCGACAGACTTAGATAGGTACCATGGTGGTAGCTAGACAGACGGACTTAGGACAAGCTCCATAACAAATCAAACTGACTGAGAAACGATCCCGGTATCTCTGAGTCTAAGATATCTATCCAAAAACCGCTCACTCTCAAGACTATGGCCTCTCCCAAGCCTTAGTAGCCAAGTGTTGACCCCGATAAGTGGATATTGTGTTATAACAGTCCATTCTTGCCCTGATGGGCCAAATTAATACTTGACCCCAAATTTTAGCTGGACCGCGATTATTTCAGCTGAACAGCACTATTTTGATAAGGTGCCATTTAGGGTTTCTGATTTCTCGAACAATTTTTTTTCTCGAGGCCAAAGTCTCGAGTTTTCTCGGGTCTCGAGTCTTTTAATGAAAACTGCTGAAATCGGTTGAAATTTAATAAAAACACAGGTTTTTTTAAACTAATATACCTACCTACTTTTATGCACACCAATCAATATTAGAATTTAGTACCACTTATTTTGGTAAGGAAATAAACAAAAACTAAAATCTTCTTCCATAATTAATTTTTACTAATTATCATAGCAAAAGTCATAAAGTCGTGTGTTCTATAAGGATAAATAACAATAAAAATCTGGAGCTACAATTGAATCACTTGTTTTCCAAAAAACACAAGTACAAATAGCAAACTTACGATAAATAGTTTTTTTTAAGAACAAAAAAACTTTGAATAAATTTTTAAACTTACAGATAACGACTTGAATAAACTTTACGAGGAGGCACGAGTACCTAACCTAACGTCTGTTAGGTGAGGTGACTGTCTAGCTAACATATTTTTCAGTCTTTAAATCAGTCAGATTAAACATACATAATAAATATGGCATACTCATTGGTGAACATTTTTACTTAGTTTCGACTGAGATCATTACTTCTTCTTACATCAAATCAGTGTGCCTACCATGAGTTTACGTTCGGTGTGCTCGCTAGCGACTGCGTAAAAAAATGACATTTAAATGTATGACATATTGTGCAGCGCCCCTAGCGGCTACTTTCAAGAAATAAAATCTTCATAGAATTTTTTGACGTATTCGCTAGCGAGCTCACCTAACGTAAACTCATGGTAGGCACACAGTTAAAAAAGGAAAGACTAGGCCAGTCTAAAAGCAACGTTGACCTATTAAATAATTAAAAACTTACTTTTGTCTAAGAAAATAGGCTTTCAAGAATATTAAAGCTTCAAAATCGAAACTCGAGAATTCTCGAGCTCCAGTAATTTTTTCTCGTCTCGAATGAAGCCAAATTTCTCGAGTTTTCTCGAGTTCGAGAAAGCTCGAGCAGAAACCCTAGTGCCATTGTTGATGTGTAACTTCTAGTTAGAAGTTGCAGTTTCGTTTCACCGTGTGTTCTGGGCCTAAGGGTTCGGCCAAACCAACGCGTGCAGCCTTCGTACGCAATGGCGATGGCGATCAGATGTCGTGTATGAATTTGTAGCGATGACACACCAACGTGTCCTGTCATTGGTCGTGGCGATCAAAGCACGTGCAGTGATCGCCATCGCTGTCGCCATCGCCGACGCGATCTGCACGCGTTGGTTTGGCTGAAGCTTAAGAATTGTCACAGCGCAGAATAAACTAAACTAAACTAAACGCAAACGTGGTCGCCCCAAGCAAACTTGGCGGCGCACTGTAGCAGACGAGGCGAAGAAAATCGGCAAGACCTGGAGCGAGATCAAGCGCGAAGCTCAAGACCGAACGCGATGGAAGACTTTGTGGACGCCCTCTGCCCCATCTAGGGGACATAGGACCTCAAGTCAAGTAAGTCAAGAATAAACTATCTCAGGCGGGACATGAACCCTCTTTCAATAACCGAGTGACTGCTCTATCCACTGGGCTATGGAGTCTTATAGAGACACTGCTAAATCTGTCGAAAATTTCAACTAGATAGTGTGTTAACGAAATTGCTACTTACGATGTGCCAATGTATGAAATTGCTACTTACCTTTCGTTGGTATTGCAGCCACCATTGGTTCAAGTTAAAATCAAGTTTAACAGAAACTAGGACAATCACTGTCAAACTTTATACTATTATTTTCTATTCTAGATCTAAACAGTGTCAAGGGCACTATTGAATATGATTACACAGTTAAACTGACTTATAGTGTAGTTCAAACTAGCCTTGTCCTAGTTTACTGTTACAAACAATGTAGAATAGTACATAGTACTTAGTTTAGTACATCAATGGGGCTTAAAAGTATAGACTAGGAATGTTATGGATATGTAATATGTGTAAGGAATAATATTATACCGATTTCGGTTACGGTTACGGATATTTTTTTATTTCGGATATCCGAAAGTTTCGGTTACGGTTACGGATATCTGTGCTTTAGAATGCAATTTGCAATAGTTGTCCAACACGGTTAGGACAGTAGGATAATTTATGACGATCTGTGACAAACTAAATTTCACGCGGGTGAAGCAGCGGGCAAAAGCTAGTAAAATAATTTTACATTATCCTTCCTACAAAGTTTATTTCATATTATTTCTTTTTGGTGAAATTTTGTTTTTCTGAGTATGAAATTAAAGTAAAAAAATAAATGAAATGTGTTGTAACTAAAATAATGCCGAACCTATGGGAATTATTTATTTCTGTTCTATTTATTCTTCTCAATTATGATAATTTATATACCAAACCACTGAACAAGAATAATCAAAGCATGTAGCACAATCCCATTGACAAAGACGTCACAAAAATTACGCTTTCAAACGAGAACCCAAAAACAACATCGGCGAGTGACTACGGAAATATTTATTAGAGGAAAATGAGCGGAAAATTTGTAGGAAATTACGGGATTAACGAACCGGTAGAGGGCAGGATTATTTTGAGGGTATGTCGCAAAAAGGTACACTTCAAATAAAATTGCGGAACGAATAAAATAGAGCTATAAAACGTTAAAATTGTAGGAGAATGAGGGTCCAATTACTAGTCTATCTGCCGACACGCAAAATATTTGGATAGGGACAACTTCGGTACCTCTAGCATGAACAACGTTCATCTTCGTATCGTTTGCTTACTTATTCGACAAAATTCGATACTCAACCTTCGAATTAAACGATAAACGGATCGTGTTGTTAGTAGCTCCAAAGATTTAGGTATTTACCTTCATAAGATGGGTTTTTGAATAAGATTTAAAATAGGATTTCGCCGGAATTCCTAAAAATATATTCGTATACCCAAAGGTTATTCAATAAATCGTCTATTTTTGGATTTTCGCAATTCAGAAGGGTCGGGTATCACGGGAACATGGTATGACATATCGTGCGCTGTTCTTGTAAGATTTCTTAAATGGACCCTTTGGAGAAAAACTGCTTAAACCATAAAACAGTAATGAATTTTGGGATTAGAGAAATATTTGACTTCGGAGAAAGACTAACGTTTTTAATAAGACAAATTGCGGGGTGAAATAGACGATGAAAAGTATGGCGATTCGCCCGTTTTCATAAACATTACTATGAGGTCTCATAGTAGTCATAGTCTCATTCAACGCTGTGCTGCTTCACATAAACAAGCATCGTTTGTGAATGTAAGAGGTAGAAAACTCTTAAATAATACTTTACCTTTTAAATGACCTTTAGTGACAGACACGCGAGTAAAGCCATGGCCAGAAGGTAATATTATATAACATAGATAACAAAATAAAGCAGAAGCTCATAAAGAAGAAGTGAAAATGTTTTTCTGACATAATTTCGTGAACTTCTAGTTACTGAAATTTCAGTCATTTCTCTCAAGTGATCAAAACTTCGTACTTATATTAAAATTTATAGCAGCGACATTCAGAGTACATTCGAAAGACTTCATTATCAACGTTTTCCAAACAACAGTTAACTGTTAAGTGATCTTGTTCAAGTTCCGAAATTTAAATACAAACAGCAATGAAATAAGATCCTTAATTTTCCTGTTCCTTACTTTTCCAATCAGTATTGTGTAACTTTGTAAAGTGTTCGGAGAAATGCTTGTTGTAGATACGAAATTTCTTTTTGATACAGCCTTTGATGTTTTACATTTCGATATTTAAATTGGATTTTTACAGTCAAGGATTTATTTGTCAGGCTTTAATTACTTTAAGCCTTTTCGGAATATAAGTATTATTTATTTTCTAATATAATATTTACGTAAAATATGAATATAAATGTTTCTGCGGGAATCGAAGCCGCAACCTCTAAAACTCATAAAAATCATTTATTTTGGCAAATAGGCTTCTAAAAAGCATTTTTAGAAAGATAGAAAGAAAGATACATTTATTACAATGGACATAACACAAATACAGGCAATTACATAGACATGACAGTGGCACATAATAAAGGAAGAAAAAAATAAAAACAAGAGTAAAATTTTACACGTCTCAGTATTAACCCTACCACTGCTTCGGGACAATAAAAGGGCCAGTGCTGAAAAGAAGCTGTGCAAGAAACTCAGTCTACTATTGTCAGACTTCTTTTCAAAGGTTTACAGTAGTAGTGCAGTAGGTACGAGAATTACCAGGCTATGTCCAGATCGTCAGAATAGAAAACATTTTCATACCAAAAGCTTTCAAAAATAAATATACAAAGCTCTGCTGCCACACTGAAACGAAACGTTGAGAATTTTAAATGAAAGTTTGCTAAAAAGCATCAAACAAAACCGAGGGCTAATTAAAACAGAATGCTTTGTGCAGCCATGCGAATGTTGGGACGTCATTTACTTCGTCTACGGTCATACTTAATTACAGAAATACAAAGAGAGACAACGTCGTTAAATTAAGTGCCTTTACTTAGCAACTTTAGTAAGTTAGCTTAAGTAAAAAATCTTTGCTGACGTGGTAGGTCCCTATAGTGAATACTTTACTTTTTGTGACCACTTATGTACCGGATTATTCCTACCTCTCTTTCCTACCGCTGCAACTCCTGTGTAGCCAGGATCTATAGCTTGACCGCCAATAAAAACCCAACCAGTGAAGGTCAATTTTGTACTACTTATGTACCTGGAATAACTCAAATAAAGAAATTTGATTTGATTTGATTTGTTAAATAATACATTCGTAGAAGTCATTAATCCTTTGTCTCCTGTGATCCAATTTGCGTTAGAGATTTTGTTTATTTGTGTGCAGACGACGGCATATCGAAGTTCGAAGTATAGTTGTAGCAATTCACGAAGGCGAGTGAGGTTTATATGTGTGGTGGCTCGCTACTGTTCGTTTTTCAAAAGTTTTGACAGACATTACACTATCGTTATGTGCATGTATACGTACACACACAAGTAAAGCTCACTCGCCTTCGTGAGTTGCAAGAACTAAAAGGGTGTAAAGACTGGATTATTAAGTATGTAGCTGTAATAATAATCCCACCAAAAACATTCTGTAAAAAACTAGCCAAGTCTCGATGGACCTGCTTGTTTATCTCTAAAAAGTAATGAAATCTAGACAAAGTCGTGCCAAGTCTATGGTTCCTTACTGCGATTTCTTTATTATTATAGTTAATGTTGTGTGACTTGGCCGTTGAACAATCTTTATTAAGATAATCATACATTATAAATACGCAGCTTTACTTTTGATTTTGTCTGATGTGCTGTCCACTGGACATACTGGCCTCAGGTTTCTTTGGCTCTTAAAATACTTATCTTAAAGAAGAACATAATTAACGTTTCAACAAAAAGAAGTCCACTGCTGGATAAAGGCCTCCCCTAAGAATTTCCACAACGATCAGTCCTGCCCGCATCCAGGTGTTTCCCGCGACCTTCACTAGATCGTCTGTCCATTTATGTAACATACTAACATACTAGACTAACATACGCATTTGTATGTAAAACTTCTCTGTCGAAGTGTAACACAATTAAGGGGTCTGGTAGCCTCTGAAACGTCGGTATACGACACCCTCATGCCAAACTCCTGAAGGTCTTTATGAAGGTCGACGGATATTCAGTGAGTTCAACAAACGAATTTAAATTTACATTGTGGCTTACGTCTAACCACTCGACACTCTGGGTCCTAATTTGTTTTTCCCATTTTAAAGCGTGTAAGTATAATTATACGTTAGACATTTTTATGTGTAATATTTATTAGCTAGAAACAAGGCGTGTAAGTTAGATAATTTTATGGAAAATACTGGCTAGAAACAACGCTGGCTTACAGAAAAATATACACCTATAAATGTCGACTTCGCTTGATCATTGGATCAGAGAAGTTGCCTGGCAAGCAAAAGGTCAAGGGTTCAGCTCCCGCTTGAGGCACGGGACTGTTCCCACCTCTCTTACCAACCGCTGCAACTCCTGTGTATCCAGTATCTACAGCTTGATCGCCAATAAAAACCCAACCGATGAAGGTCAAGTTTGTCTTGGTTTGGCAGCTCTTGGCCTGTATCTTACCTGATGGTAAGTAATGATCAGGCCGAAGGTAGAAGCGAGCTTCACCCGGAATCAAAAGGAACTGGCTATCTTACCTCTAACTGCCGGAACACAACAATGCTGTTAACGTTGTTGTTATGGCGACAGACTTAGGTAAGATGGTGGTAGCTAGTCAGGCGGACTTAAAACAACCCTACCACCAACCAAACTAAACAGAAAAATCTGCCCCCACTGGAAATCAAACCCGGGACCTCTGCGTCTGAAGCACGTGGTCTTACCAATAGACCACAGAGGCGGTTAAAAAATCGAACTGCCTAAGGCGGGAATTGAACCCACGAATTTTATAAATTACTTGCTTTGAGTTTAAAATGGTACATTCTATTGGTTAGCTCACACATTGTAAGTACTAGTTAGCCCGGTTTATTTAGCGAGCACCGTCCAACTTAGTAAAGAGTTTGTGCAAACACACGGTACCATGCAATGTGGTTATCTAGTTTGATTACACACTACGTTCACTAGTTTGTTTGTCAGAAAACTAACGGTATATTTGTTTAAGGTATTTGTTTTTCCGAGCCTATATTTCTAGATTAGTTTTACTGATTGCAATTTTTGGATAGCAAAATACTACACTATTCAGATTTGATCAATATTGAGCTGCTACTATGTTTATATTTGTAGAGATAGTGTTTTGTTTATGACGAAACACTGGCCAGTTTTAACAGTCATTATGTTTCTTAGAATGAGGGTTTTCGCGATTGAAAAATCCGCCAGATGGCAATACGTAGACGCGAGGTCCAAATGCTGCATTGCTGATTGGTGGATTTTGACATATCTGTCAATGTCATGTCAAAAATAACCAATCATGCATTATTTGGACCTCGCGTCTACGTATTGCCATCTTGCGGATTTTTCAATCGCTAAAACCCTAATTAAAAAAGAAACATATTATATGTATATGTCGCCGTAAAATTGTGAATTCTGTCAGATTATAATCTGACGTAGTTAAATTACAATCTAACCTAACCTAACCCACTGTTAGTTTACAATCTAACGNCTGCAATTCACCATTTTTATCGCAGCACGTTACTCTTCAATAGTGACATTTGGAATATGTCATTGGTGGCGCTGCAACTAGTTTTTATAAACTGAGTGAACCACTGGTCTACTTACATTGCTAGAGGGGATTGCCTGTCAGTTCCACTCCTGTTATTTCTGCTCTCTGTGCCTAAGGCGGGAATTGAACCCACGAATTTTATAAATTACTTGCTTTGAGTTTAAAATGGTACATTCTATTGGTTAGCTCACACATTGTAAGTACTACCTAGTTAGCCCAGTTTATTTAGCGAGCACCGTCCAACTTAGTAAAGAGTTTGTGCAAACACACGGTACCATGCAATGTGGTTATCTAGTTTGATTACACACTACGTTCACTAGTTTGTTTGTCAGAAAACTAACGGTATATTTGTTTAAGGTATTTGTTTTTCCGAGCCTATATTTCTAGATTAGTTTTACTGATTGCAGTTTTTGGATAGCAAAATACTACACTATTCAGATTTGATCAATATTGAGCTGCTACTATGTTTATATTTGTAGAGATAGTGTTTTGTTTATGACGAAACACTGGCCAGTTTTAACAGTCATTATGTTTCTTAGAATTAAAAAGAAACATATACACAGAAAAGTTAAGAATTCATTTGTTTTTTAAATCTGCTAAAAAGAACAAATGTTTTTTTATGTTTAAAATACACTAGTCACACAGGCCAGTTAGTATTGCGAATACAGACAGCTCTTTTGGCTCCTTGAGTTGAAAAGAAAAAAGAAGTAAAGAAAGAGAATTTATTACGATGGAACCTAACAAAAAGGCAAACAAATAACACACACACAGGTGGCACAAGTAAAACAAGGAAGGAAACACAATAAAACCTGTCAAGAGCGAGTCGGGTTTGGGCAATGGTTTTGCCTATCAACTTTCGCTTCTAGGTCAAAAGAAATTCCTAAATTCCCTTGCGAGTGTTGACAGACAGATAGACGACGGAGTGTTCCTATTTACCTAGACCCATTTCAGTTGTCTTTTTTTCTTTACGAAATCCTAACAAAAGAAAATTTCATTACGCTAAGAATGTCTGAAATAAACAATATGAAAGTACAGTAGGTACCTACCTAATTTTAATATTTTTTACAGAATTAAAGTATAATTCTGCAGTTTACAAGTAATAAATTAACTAAAAAGGTGCCAAATGCCCGTTTTCACCATCAATCCCTAATTTTTAAGTGACCCTTTTCATAGAAAACGAAATTCCTGTTATGTGTTACTATACTCACATAAAAATTGGGGATTGATGGTAAAAACGGGGCATAAAATCCTCTAATCTCTAAAGTAATCACAATTTTTATAAATTTAAACATACAAGGAGGTAAAGTGCTTCCTTCAGTTTTCATACAAGGCTCTTAAATTATCTAAAAAGGTGTACAATCCAGACCTCGCCCTCCAGTGGCACTCCGTCCCTCATTACCGGAGGATGTCTGGCTCCTTGAACACAGCCCTCGTTATTTTTGGGAGGAAACACTACATTATCAAAGGAAAAACAATTTGGAGATACGGTTACAAACAAGGTATGTAGGTAGGTACTAGGTGAGCAAGGTAGAGTGGAAACGTTCTGACCATGAGTTTACGTTAGGTGTGCTCGCTAGCAACTGCGAAAAGAACATAATGATTATACACTCGACATCAAATAAATCGCACCTCCCGCGACAAGCATTTTCAAACGTATGCATCCCCACTTCCCACCAATATTGGCACCATTTAAAAGCCTAGTTCTAACCTTCATTTCATTAAAGGAAAGGTTTTTACCCCAAAAATGTGTCTTTAGAAGGATCCAGAGTCACTTCTTCAAAAAATAGGTACTTACGGTTGAGCCTACTTTTATGGCTATAAAACTATTAAGTTGGGATTAATCGCTATCCATCTGTTAAAGAGGACACGTGAGATCCTTATTTGATTTTATAACCATAAAAATTGGTCTAATTGATCCCATAGGTGGGCCCAAAGTGAGGTACATATTTTTTCAATTCACATTTATGGTATATGTTAATCATTTATTAAGAAATTAAATGTGTTTTTCTTTAAGGATATTTATTGGGCTTTCAAATAACACCAATATTGTTGGGACACCATGATAGTGTCAGAAGAAAATCGTTAAAGTTCGCGTCGCGGAAGGTGCGGTTTATTTGATGTTGAGTATATTAATGTACTAGCTTTTGCCCGCGGCTTCACCCGCGTGGAATTTAGTTTGTCACAAATCGTCAATTATAGCCTATATGTTAATCTGGGTTATAAACAATAATACTGTAAAGTTTCAACAAAATCCGTTCAGTAGTTTTTGCGTGAAAGAGTAACAAACATCCAGACATCCACACAAACTTTCGCATTTATAATATTAGTAGGATATTAGTAGGATGACAAATTGTACACCTAGTGGCCACTTTCAAGTCTTTCACGTAAACAGACTGCTTTGGTGTTCTCTTCCTAGGATATATTGAAAAGTAGATCGGTTCTTTGTCTTATAATTAGACTAGAACAGTGGTTCTTAACCTTTAAGTCACGAGGGACCATTTACCAAATTTCTGTCTTGTCAGGGACCACTTTTTTTTTCTTCTAAATCCTACGAAAGGGGAGGTCGATTTCTCGCCCACTGTGCGCCGTTTATGTTGTGTTGACTTGACTCATTACGTCACGTCTCTTGTTTATTACGATGTCTTCGTGGACCACTTGGAATGCCTCCAGGGACCACCAGTGGTCCGCGGACCACCGGTTAAGAACCACTGGACTAGAAGAACTTTTTCTTAGTTATAATAATTTAATTGAAACTCAAGTTGAAAAAAGTAATTGTCCAATTTAACTAGATACCGGTGCAAGCTAAATGAACCAGATGGCCATCTTTTCACTCCTGTTGTACCTATTTTTATTTTTTTTTACATGCGTATCTAAGCACAAGGAAGATCGACCACCTCATAAAGGTAGCAGGAAGGCGCTGGATGCAGGTCGCTATACCAACCGGCCAATATGGAAATCAAAGTCAAAGTCAAAGTCAACATTTCTTTATTTGTTTAGACTAATAAATAGTTCTTACAAATCGTCATTTTGCTCTTAAGGAGCCTCTACATGTCTCATAATCTTTTTACCCTACCAGCGCTTCGAGACCAACATTTGGCAAGTGCTGAGAAGAAGCGCCGCAACAAACTCAGTCACCACTGTCTGCCGGTTATTGGGCGAGGTCTATGTTCAGCTATGTCCGTCCTATGGCTGAATTAATGATGATAATGATTAGCGGCTCTTATACACAGTGTGACACTAGGATCATAACATAACCCAAAAGTAAAGAAGTTTTGTTTATCACAAAGATTCATGCTGACTCAACACTTTCAAGCGTCAAGTTCAATTTACTAGAACAACAAAACATCGGCACCTTGAAATAGTATCGCGTTCCTCGCTGAACTTATTAAAACGATCGATTTCTTTAAATAATTGATATGCTAGCCGTGGCAACACGTGGTGAGGCCTCATTGGCTAAAGTTTTGCTGTTACCTAACGATGCTAACTTAAGGTTGACCGCACATTCAACCTGGAAAGGGATGTAGCCGCAACCGCGCCTGGAAAGGGATGTAGCAACTCGAGGCGGTTAGTATTCTTTGTATGAAACTCTACACTGCAACGCACACTTATCCGCAAGATAAAGTAAGCGCCTCGCCTCGCAATTGAGTGCGCGCGTAAGGCGAAGACAGCTCGCGAAAGGCGATACGGTGTTGACACGGGAGTTGATCCCTTTCCGAGTTGATAAGTCTGCTATGAGTTTTAATGTAACCTAACATAAGGCGACACGCGACAGCGACAGACGCGGCGACTAGACCCTGCGGCCGACAATTTCATAATAATATATTTTGTTCAAAAACTACGTACGTACACACTTACGGGACTATTCCCACCTCTCGTTCCCACTGCCGCCACTTCTGTGTAGCTGGCTCTCCTGTGTATATCCTAGGATCTACAGCTTGACCGCCAATAAAACCCCAACCAGCGAAGGTCAAGTTTGTCCCGGGGGGAAGTTATACTGTCATTGGACCCGCAACGAAATTAATCAGAAGAATATTGTTCGAGAGGTTCGAACAGAGTTCGAAGTTAAGGATCGACATCCCTCCATTGCAAAGCGACAGGTGACAAACAAAGGCTTAGTAACGGCATCAGAGTCGTGGAATCGCGAAAAGCAAATAATAAATATGAAATTGGCAAAAATTTGGCGTTTAGTCGTCGAGCTGTCACTGTCGCGTGTCGCCCAGTGTGCGGTGCCCCTAAACTTAGGTATAAAGCCGTAAAATGACAAATTTTAGGTATGTTACGTAAGCATGACTAAGTTCACCTCTATTCGAAAGTTAGTAAAGTATTAGTACGGTAGAATAACTACATACCTAATTAGGTAATTCAATGGTATCAAGTTCGTATTTTGGGGTAAACAGAACAAACCTTTTTTTAATGAAATTAAATATGACATTGAAACTGTTTTATATTTATGTTCATTCAATTACAACATGGGATTCCCAACTTTAATAATAGCTTTACTTATTCCATCATTTAGGAGTACCTAATACAGCATTGACCTTAAAAGTGTAGCAACCTGCACTGTAGCAAATCAAGCAGTGCATACTGCTTTATGAAATACAGTCGGAATTCATTTTGAAGCACTCTAGCTATTTGGCAAGCAACATCTTGCATGCTTCAATTTGCACTACGTATTCACTGAAACCGGAAGGCGACATGCGGAACTGACTTCCGGTGTGAACGAAATAATTTCACAGCTTGGATTTGCAACGGAAGCAGTGCTTAGTGAATTATTATAGCGTTTCTGGATTTGAGCTTTGAAGTTTTGTGTTGCTTTGAAAGCTCTGAAAAAGCTTTTAGGAGAAAATCGGATGAGATTTTTCCGTACACGTTTCAGCATAATAATTATAGTCAAATAGTAAAGAACTGAGAATTATAAAAATTCAAGTATTTTTAGTATTAAAATAACTAGTCAGTCTCGTATAATTTTTTTTTAGCGAATAGAGTAGCTTCTCAAAATTTAAACAAACAACTGAAGAAGTAAGGATTCGAGTCCTGCCTTAGGCAGTTCGATTTTTTCAAGTTGTTTGTTTAAAATTTCAATAATTATGAATATACTCAACATCAAATAAACCGCACCTTCCCCGACGCGAACTTTCACGATTTTCTTCTGACACAATCATGGTGCCCCAACAATATTGGTGTTACTTGAAAGACCAATGAATATCCTTAAAAACACACATTTAATTTCTTAATAAATGATTAACATATACCATAAATGTGACTTGAAAAAATACCTCACTTTGGGCCCACCTATGGGATCAATTAGACCAATTTTTATGGTTATAAAACCAAATAATGATCACACGTGTCCTCTTTAACAGATGGATTGATCCCAATTTAACAGTTTTATAGCCATAAAAGTTGGCTTTAGCGTAACTACCAATTTTTGGAAGAAGTGACTCTGGATCCTTCTAAAGACACATTTTTGGGGTAAAAACCTTTGCTTTAATGAAAATGAAGGTTAGAACTAGGCTTTTAAATGGTGCCAATATTGGTGGGAAGTGGGGATGCATACGTTTGAAAATGCTTGTTGCGGGAGGTGCGATTTATTTGATGTCGAGTGTATTTAATATTTTGAGAATCTTTCCCCAACTATGTAATGTTATTTTCTTCTATTGAGGTTTTATTATGAATTCACTACTTACAAATAATATTAATAGAGAGCTACATAGGTAGGTACATGACATGCATTATATGTATAGGCCTATATTTAAACCGTTCGAGACAGTTATTAAATTCTGCGACGAACGTGACAGTCGCATATGAAACCAATTTCAGTGCACCGCGGCTGCAATATTATTACTGCATAGCCTTCAGCTGTAGCGACACTGAAATGCGGTTTATTGCGACAATTAGAGCCAAAGCACACGATGCGTTGCGGCGGCGGTGCGACGACGGAGCGGTGTCGCTGCGTCGGCTATTATCTACTATATAAAAATAAGTTGGGTTTTCCTCCCTGACGCTATAACTCCAGAACGCACGAACCGATTTCCACGGTTTTGCATTCGTTGGAAAGGTCTCGGGCTCCGTGAGGTTTATAGCAAAGATGTAGTCCACGCGCGCGAAGCCGCGGGCGGAAAGCTAGTAGGTTATAGAAATATCTGTGGCACACGAGCGGCGTCGCTTCGTGTGCTTTGAATTAGAATGTTATTGGTATTTAATTTTTATTTTAGGAATTACAAACAAAATGTTCGTTTGTTCATTGAAACAAATTGGACAAAGGCTCACAAAACAAATTTTCACAACGGCCGGTCCCGCAATCTTCACCAGATTATCTGTATCTCACTCTTGTGTTACTTATACCTATTTATGTTACCTACAGTCAGCGTCAAATATGTAGTTCGTAACACCCAAAGTAGCCAAGAAATTCGCAACACGTCTTTGTTACAAATTGGAATAAGGTTGTCTTGTCAACTTTTTGGCCACTTTGGGTGTCACGAACTATTTGACGCTGACTGTACGAATAAACTGTTATTTTACAGTATTAGCCTGCTTAGTAATCATCTCTCTGTAATTACAACTTGAGTCGTAAAAAGCCTATAATAAAAGATTTAACGACAGAAGTTTCATTAGGCGTAATAATAATATACACGGCATAAGCGAAATGTCGCGCACTGCCGTGTATAATGAAGATATCCCGTTGGGGTTGGCCTAAATGAATGTGTGAAGCGACCATTATTGTTATAATATTTTTTACTACTACTACTCTGCCACTTGATTTTAGCAATCAAGTGGCAGTGGGCGGGGCACATAGCTCGTAGAGACGATGGCCGTTGGGGCAGAAAAGTTCTAGAGTGGCGACCACGGGCTGGAGGACGTAGCGTGGGCAGGCCTCCTACTAGGTGGACCGACGATCTGGTAAAGGTCGCGGGAAGAGCTTGGATGCGGGCAGAGCAGGACCGTTCATTATGGAAAACCTGGGGGAGCCTTTGTTCAGCAGTGGACGACATTTGGCTGAAACGAACGAACCAACTTTCGTTGCGGGTTCAATGACAGTTTAACTTTCCCCCGGGACGAACTTGGCCTTCACTGGTTGGGTTTTTATTGGCGGTCAAGCTGTAGATCCTGGCTGCACAGGAGTTGCAGCGGTGGGAACGAGAGGTGGGGATAATGTAGTCTCGTACGCCGACTTTACATTTTTGTTGCAATTTTGCACCCATGCCAACTATACAGTGTTTAATTAGATTCTGTGGGTGTCAAGATCAAGTAGATAATCATAAGTTAGGTATACAATAAATCAAACCAGTGCAGTTGCGCGCGTCCAATGTTAAAATAATAACTTTAAAAAATAAAAACCGACTTCAAATGCGTGAACACAAATAATATCTATTCAACAAAAAAATAATTGTTCAAATTGGTTTATAATCGGCGGAGATATTGCGTATAAAAAAGTTCATCATCAATTTTCCACCCTTGGGGGTTGTTTTTTTTATTATTAAATTTAAATAGGACCACCCTTGAGGTATTATTACCTATACGCCGAAAAAAGATTTTTTCAAATCGGTTCATAATTGGCGGAGTTATCGCGTAACAAACATAGAAAAAAAAACATACGGGTCGAATTGAGAACCTCCTCCTTTTTTTGAAGTCGGTTGAAAATTAAGAGTAGATAACTTTTGTAGACCTGATGTAACAGTCCTTTCAAGTCTATCCTTCACTGTCACTCACTCCCATATCTAGCTTTGTGTGACAGGGATGGAAACAATCAAACCTTAGGATCGCTTCAGCTTCTCTATTGTTCCACTTGATCTCCAGTAACGAGCCACTCAACCGTCAAAACGAGTCGCTTACACTCATCGACCCGAAGCTGTAATTAAACAGCCTTCCACCACTTTGGTAGACCCCTGCTCTGAACCAGCTACATCATTTACTGGACCAAATTTGAAGGACCAGGAGGTCTTGTTAGACTGGCCACAGCGTTTTATTGGCTGGGTATTCGGTAGATTATAGTTCTTGGATGTGACATCGAGATGTTCTATGATTATATTACTTGTGAAAGAGATTATTTGCCAATATCTGGGCGATGTTTAGTTGGGTAGAGGCTTAATTCGCGCTCTCGCTTGAGTTGGAACTAAAGTTGACGGATGTCTTAACGCATTCATATCAACTTTTGTGTTTGTAGACTGACAGCCAGTGTAACGTTAGCAATGGCGTCCAGTTAGCGCATGGAACTCCAAAACACATAATTTGTATTATACATAGTTGCCATAAAACATCCAACTTAAACTATTGAGGTCTTAATACATTAGGCGCCTTAGAATAGTCTAGAAGAGTAGAGAGATCATTTTAATGTTTAGGTAAAATAACAAACTCGATAAACTGTTGTGGTTTTAGTTGTTTATTATTCTCGACAGTTTAGAAGTCAGATTGATTTAGAATTCACTCAAAATTCATTCCTTAGATACTCTAGTTAGATACAAAACCACGAGACCAGAATTCTTTAAAAAAGTATTAAAAGAAATCACTTAGTTTTGGGATCTCCAAAATATTTTTATGCCTACTATCAAAAATATAAAAACCCTTGGTTCAGTACTGGTCTGACCTCATGCCAAGCTACGACAACCCCGGAAATTATGTGTTCAGACGGATAAAGGGGAAATATGAAAGCCAGCAAGGCTCTATTATGCTGATCCAATAAAGATATGCAAAGTAAACCCGGCGTTTATGTTTCAAATAATTTGAGAGTATTTCGTGAGGTACGAGTAAGTGGTACCAAGTTTACACGCGATAGCCCATCTGATTAGGTATATAAGTATACATTTTTGTTGGAAATAAATACATAGAGATGCAGTGAGTAGAAGCTACAGCTTAGGTATAGCGCTGAGATGCAGGAACTGACAATAGTGGCTGAGTTTCTTGCGCTGCTTCTTCTCAGCACTGGCCCATTTATTGTCCTGAAGCAGTGGTAGGGTTAATACTGGGACGTGTAAAAGTGCTTTTTTAAAGCCTATTTACAGAAATAAATAAAAAAAAGAACAGGTAGGTTTGATCGCAATCACACCTGATGTTAAGGGAGATGCAGTGTTCATAATGGCAAACAGCATAATAAACCTATTTTACCTATTGCACTGTTTTGTCACTTTCTATCAAATGATGACAGCGCCAAGTAGGAACGAGATAAAACAGTGTAATAGTTAAAATAGGTTTATTAAGCTGTTTGCATTATTATGAATAAGGGTATTAGATGGTACATACCTGTCCTGTTCACTCTTACCTTAAATAGGTCTGGATTATAGTGTTCGGGAAAGACAGGGGGAATCCAGTCCCTAGCTGTTCGTATTAACTTCTATGGTAACCCCTGAAGCACATTATTTTGAAGTCTCACTAAGGCTTGACAAAACAAAAACACAATTTTCCGAACCGCTCTACGCCGCAGGCAGGAACCTTCTAAGTTGAGCGTACGCCTGTTGTTTTATTATGTCTTAAATATTCGGGATATTGTTGCCATGTCCAGCAAATTGTAGATAGTCAAGTACAGATAAGTGTCAGTGTTTTTGGCGCAGCTGGACATTTTGTGTTAGGTTCCGGTTAATATCTTAAGGTCTATTTAGTCAATCAACTAAGTGGTGTTTGTCATCAAATAAAATTACTTATTTGTCACGTTTTACTTAGCACTTGGCGCCAGAGCCAGACGCTTTTTGCGAAGACGGAGGAGAGGCTATAATCCTGAAATGGTGACCACACGTTTAAGTGTCATATTTAGAAACTAGCTACTTGCAGTAAAATTAAATAAAAGAATTGAAATTCCAAAAATCTTTATTCTTTCACATACATTTTAGTACTAAGTAGGTATGTGAATTTTTCTGAGTTTTCAAATTAGGTCCCATTATTTTTTTTTGTGTTTGAGCTTTTTCTGATAAAATTAATAAATGCTGTCGCAAATTTTGCTAACTTCACAAGACCGAACGCGATGGAGGACTGTTAGTTGTGGACTCCCTCTGCCCCATCTAGGGGACATAGGACCTTAAGTCAAGTAAGTCAAGTCACACACAGCAAAAAATCTGTTCCTCATAATCCCAGAATAAGACAAGAATCAAACATGAGGATTTGTAGTCATCCAATTACACTGTAGAATCGCATTTGCAGGATCAACAAAGTTGCTAGTTGCTACACTGACTTAATTTAACCCCCTATAGCGATTTCCTCCAAAGTACACTGCACAAATAGCAAAGTGTTAATAATCTCCAGTCCAAACAATGGAACAAAACAAACCGCCATAAAACCGTGAGAGAACTAATTTGGTTTAATTAGAATTCTGACAGAGACATCGTGATAAATAACCGAGCTTAAAACAGGGTCCTCCCTTAATGAAATCTAAATGCTGAGGCGTAGAGTGGGGAGGACAGCCTAACCATTTGAAACTGAAGTCTATCTATCAGTATTAATATAGTAACCAGTCCAGTCCCAGCAGAGTAGAAAATGACCGACTCCACTCTTTCCGTGGATGTTTAAGAGAGAAATATGCGAACATTAGGCCTCTTTATCCCACTTGGAAAGCTTAAGGAGATCTGAGAGTCCCGGGAAAGGATAAAGGATAGTCATAATCCAGGTTTTTAAAACAGGGACACGCGCGATAAAGATTTTCAGTGAAAGACAAAATTTCACGCGGATGAAGTCGCGGACAAAAGCTTGTTAGATAATACCCACTAAAGAAAAAATAAACACAAACTAAAAGAACTTATGTTCACTTCTGCAAAAAATATTAAGGTTCTAATTTTTTCCGTCGCTTCGGCGCAAATATTTGACAAGTGCTAAGAAAAAGCACCGCAATCTTGACTGATCACAGATTGCGTCAGAAAAATAGATGCATGAATCTAAATAGTAATTAATCATACTTACCCGTTTCTTGGTCCGGCGTAATTGTCATGTTTAGTGAAATTTTAATTATAATATCCTTGGTACTATATTACTTATTCTGTGATAATATGTAAGGTGTTCATAAAACCTGACTGGCTGTTCTCTTTATACCTTGACTGAAGCTAAGCCTGCCATTTCTCGCCTTCATACAGACAGTACAATACAAACCACAACTACTATACACAACTGTACACACTTTCAACCGTAACCCATTCACTATAGAGATCAAATTCAACTTTTGCGAGCGCAATAAAAAGTTGGCAGATAGTGTTATGAGGGTAGTTGGAGAAGTGACTTATATCTTTGAAGCGTGTGCGCAAAGCATGGAGATTAGTCTTGTTTATGACGAACTGTCTTGTTATATGGCATGATTTAATTGCGGTGCAATGGAATAATATAAGTTAACTAGCTGTGCCCGCGTGAAAACCCGTTTTCGCAACATTTTTCATTTTTGCTCTGCACCTATTTACTCGTAGCGTGATGGTATATAGCCTATATACTATATAGCCTTCCTCAATAAATGGGCTATCTAACACTGAAAGAATTTTTCAAATCGGACCGGTAGTTCCTGAGATTAGCGCGTTCAAGTAAACAAACAAACTCTCCAGCTTTATAATATTAGTATAGATGACTCTCATTTTTTTACCTTTGAACATTTACTTCGAACTCCTCCTATGTTTTTCTGATTAATTTCGTTGCGGGTCCAATGACAGTTTAACTTTCCCCCGGGACAAATTTGACCTTCACTGGTTGGGTTTTTATTGGCGGCCAAGCTGTAGATCCTGGCTACACAGGAGTTGCAGCGGTGAGAATAGTCTCGTTAATTTTCTTTAAAGAGATCTTTATAGAAATCTTGTTAAATTAGAGAATCACGGTCTCAATGCAACATTTTTTATGAAGTGCCGACCTACATACCTTGACGTGTTCTATAGTAACACGGCCGCAACGTTTGCATGTAACCACGGCTGCTATAATAGTTAAGACTCGTGATTCACTATTTTAATTGTAATGGAACGCAAAAGTTTCTAATCTTATAATTATTTTTATTCGTTGAACTGAAATTACTGAAAATATTATCGAAACTACTAATTGTTACTCGTATTACCATAGGTATTGATATCATAAATACCGACTCCAAAATAGTGCTTTAAATGCTATTATTATGAAATAATTGTGCTAGGAATATAATGGAAACTACCTAAATTATTGTTATTTTGTACTTAATGACGGCGTTTTAATTATAGATACAATCTTTTATAGAGATAGGTACTAGACTATCCAATGGTAATAATACTCTACACAGTACATTTGACCACCTTAGATGCAATGAAATCAATCAATCTCAATATATTTAACTCAAAGCTCACTGACTGACTGACTGACTGACTGACTGACATAGTGATCTATCAACGCACAGCCCAAACCACCTGGACGGATCGGGCTGAAATTTAGCATGCAGGTAGATGTTATGACGTAGTCATCCGCTAAGAAAGGATTTTACGAAACTCCACTCCTGACGGGGTAAAACTGGATCCACGCGTACGAAGTCGCGGGCGGCCGCTAGTATTGTTATATGATTTGAACTTGAAATATGTCATAAATAAATTAGGCCTAATAGAAATACCATTTGTAAAGTTTCAGAGATTAATCTCCCAAACTAAAAACTTTCCCAAATTGTCTGTCAAACTGTTGTACGATACGGATGATTTATGTATATCTCAAACTTTGATCAGTATGAATAGTTTGATAAATTAAAGTACTCTACTTAGAAAGGGTCTGACATTCGCGAAACCTTCGTGAGATTGCGGTGGCGGGCATTACGCCCGTATTCACAAACATTACTATGAGGTCTCACAGTGCGCGTGGACGCACAGGGTGACACATGACCTAATCACAGAGCTCTATTCACAGCATTCGATTTGCTGCTTCACTTAAGCAAGCATCGTTTGTGAATACGGGCTTGTTACGGAGTAGGCAGTTGGTTATTAATTAAAATTTTCTCGGCAGATTCTTTTAATAAAGCACCATTTGGCAAGACACTGCCTTATTGCCTATGCGCCGCATGCTGGGAATGGCTTAAAATATGGCTTTACGTTGAGGTAAGGCTAGAGTGATGTAAAAGTAGAATATCAATTAGAATTATGGAAGTTACTGTAAATTGTAGATTTTTATCCCAAAATCTATGATAAATCATAGATGTTGCTTCTTCACAGCTCTGGCCCATTTATTGACCTACTCCTGAAGCATACTGAGACGGTTTTAAGTGCTTTTTAAAAGTCTACTTGAACTAAAAAATGATGAGCACACTACTGAGTGGGTGA
Source organism: Ostrinia furnacalis (assembly GCF_004193835.3). Taxonomy (NCBI): domain Eukaryota; kingdom Metazoa; phylum Arthropoda; class Insecta; order Lepidoptera; family Crambidae; genus Ostrinia; species Ostrinia furnacalis. The sequence goes on along the minus strand of NW_021130773.1, from coordinate 197,845 downwards.
CCTCTTGGCAAAATTTTTTTTGTCTTTTTCTGTCCATTTTTTTTTTTGAACTTTATATTAGTTGTCAAATAAATAATATTTTCTGTCTTTCTTTCCTTCACAGTAACTAAATGCAGTTACTGCTTACATTTAGCTGTGTAGGCACTTTTTAGTCAGTATGTGTTATTTCTTTCAGTTTTTTCTTACTAATATTAGTAATGTTTTATTCTCATTTCACTCTTTTAAGTTCTTTTAATATTATTTTAATACCTTAAAGTGCTTAATCTCCTGAATAATTAACGAGAGCATCAGTCAAAAGCGTTTTAAGTCTAATCTTTACCTGTTATCATATTTTCCCTAAAATTCCCTTAATCGCTGCTATTGTATCAACAAATTCTTGTCATCTACCCTAAAGATGATCTAAAACTCATCAGTCCCCAATCTTTACCATTTTCAGATAGATTGCCTACAAAATGCTCCGTTTACATCGCCTTGCTATGAAAATAAGGCTTGAATAAATTGAAATCTTGTCAGCTGGCGATAAAGTGTAAATTAGGTTGAAGGTTGTCTTGATAAAGTTGCCCCAGAGTGATAAGCTTCAGGCAGTTTATTGAAGATGCTACGAAATGATCAAAGACTCTTGTTCCGATATTAAATATGCGATATTGGAACATCTTGATGGCTTTGTTATGGTAATGTAAAAGTATCGTACACAGATACAAAGATATGATAATAATAAATAATAATAATAACTAATAAAGTTTATTTGGACAAAGTGTTACATCTGGTATCTTGTAGTAGGTATTTTTGATTAAAACTTATTTTTTAATTTACATTATGATAATTATATCTTAATATAATTATCTTAATTTATTTACTTATGTAACCACAGAACATAACATAGAACATGTTCTGTATATGTTACTGTAACTGTGCTTTAACAGTCCGATATCTTTTATCTCAGGAATAAAATTGTCATTTCGACATAAAATATTTCCCATAAGAATCTGTCAACAGACCAATTTTATTCTTCAGTCAAAACTTATTCGATAGTTGAAAAATTGACCCTAAATTGGACGTAGTTATGCTACAACGTTCCAACCCACACGCAGGTCGAACTGAGAAAATCGCGTTTTTGAAAATTTGTGGTACGCTTTTTTTTGGTAGCGAGTTGAACTGAGTAGTATGTATCACTTCAACTAAATAAATAAACGTTATTTTATTACATACTTGTCATTAAAATTGACTAATATTTCTCATACAAATTTTGAAAAAAATGTACTTGGAACGTTTTTGCAAAAAGGCTTTTTGTATGAATTAGTTTTTACCTTACTTTGCAAAAACGTTCCAAGTACATTTTTTTTCAAAATTTGTATGATNTTGTCGGCTGGAAAAGGAATTTGTTTACTGTATCTTAAAAACTCATTTGTGTCAAAGAAAATTCGTTAAAACACTGTTTTGGTTAGTTGCTTGAAACGATACTATTTACTAGGTATAGTTCCAAAATACTGAACTGTCCTATGCATGACATTGACAGTGGGGCGCCACCGTCAATACCGGATCGCTGGTTCCGATTTTTGCCATGTTGGAAACCATATAGTTGAACGATGGTAGCGCCCCCCTGTCATTGAGTTTGGTGGGACAGTTCAGCGTGGGTCATCTATTATACCTACTTATTCTCTCTTTATTTCAGAAAATCCCAACCCCAGGCCAACGTGTCTGTCACAAGAGAAACATTTGATAAGAAAGGAGATGTTTTGTTTACACACTTTTACGAGGTTTGTACTTTTATAACATTAGTTCACAAGCTCTGTCACCAATATATCAGTTGGACATCAATATATCAATCAGACCTAACTTTTCCAATCGAATTTACGTCTAGTATTTAAAGTTTACGGTACACTTTTGTCTGATGCACACAATTTATTTACAGATCGCCAACTACGGCCCATCAGACCTGTATAACTTGAAAGTGGATTTTTTACTATCGGATGGTGTAAGATTTTTTATGATAATAATAATAAAAAATAAACCGGTATAAAACAGCTTAAACTCTGAATTTATTTATTTATTTTTATCTAAAACATTAGTGTTTTTCTCATAAACCTGACTTTCAACAGGTATGCCCAGCAAGCTCCATAGAAGGGTCGAGCTTTCATGAAAATAAGCTCTCGTTCGTTGCCGCAAAGCTCGAAGCTAATTCAACCACGGGTTACATATTACCCCTGCGATTTAACCATTCACAGAGCGGTAAGTTTGAATTTAAGGTGTCGAAGGATGTTAAAAAAGTCGAAAGAATCTGTCTACGAACTAACAACTTTAAGGCTGAGTTGCACCATCTAACTTTAACGGTAACTATGACGATAACCGGTGCTTTTTGTATGGAGTTAGAAAGATTTTTGACGTTTTTCAAAGTTAAAGTATGATGGTGCAACCCACCCTAATTAGTTGATTGTATTACTGGTAGAGCCCAAAATATAAGGAGACATGTAAAGTGCCCCTTAAGGGCTACCTTTTTTAACTGTACTTTACGTTCATAAGTGCCACCAGTGGTCAAAATTGAATAAAATAATTTTGATTCGATTTGATTTATCATTAAGTATCTAAAATGGTCATATAAATTAACTATTTTTGGTTTTAGGTGACAAGCTGAATGACGAAGAGACAATGAATGTGACTACCAAGATGTTCATTTACGTTCAAAATGGTAAAACAAAAGAAAACTGGTGAGTTATGTTTACCTTTACCTATGTTTTAATACTTAATAACACCGACCAAATTATATGCCTACTTTTCATTAAACGTATTACGGACCTCAGGAAATTCTAGAAATATAATCGTACCACCTAAACGCCAATAATATTTTGCAAAATTCATGGTTTACCAATGTTTTAATACAAATACAATGATTATGTTGGTTTTATTTTAGAAAAGAAATACGAAACATTACGCAGGAGATATTAGAATCAAAATATTGTTTGATTAGATTTTTTACAGCATTTATTTATTTATCATTTTGTTTTGTTTCACATGTTTTGCATTAATTATAAGTACCTATAATTTTATTTAAGGACAATGGAAGTGACCACTACATTATTACTGGAACCCAAGACTCCAATTTGGCCTCTGATTGTGGGTCTGGTGGCTGGTCTCTTAGTTCTAGCTGCCATCATAGCTGCTTTGTATAAGGTAACCAACTTTATTTTCTTACCTTCATGTTATTGCCTTCAATTTTTATTTCGTTAAGCGGTTATTCTGGTTCAATGGACTCCTGAAAAGAAGGCAGACTCTTCATTTAATAAGGTTCTACTTTGTTTGCGTAGTTGCCACGCTACTAAACTTAGAAACAGATTAAAGAATATAATAGCAATTAGTAAATACAAATGATCCCGTTAACCCCTCGTTACGAGTGGGCTTACCACGATAGTCGAACGGCGGCGGGGATCGAACGCGCGTTCCTCGGATCACTAGTCGGCTAGTTGAACCCTTCACTGTTTTGCTATCGTGGATTCAAATAATACATACGAATTTATTTCAAAATCTCACAGTTATTTCTGCTAATCTTTAAACTTTGAAATATTTCTTCTTCCAGTTCGGGTTCTTCTCTCGCCAAAAGAAGGAAGACCTGAAACAGCTGATTGAAAACCAAGCATCACAAGAAGACCCTGGGAACTCGTCCAACCCTTCAACAGTCGATACCGACAGCACGACAAGAGAACTGCTAGACATTACAGAGTAGACTATCCAGAAGACCTGGGTATCTTAACTTCTATGTCCCTGTGGGTTCTTCTTCGCTCTATCAAAAATTTCGCGACCAATTTATCACAAATGCGATTATTAAAATACTATCTTGAGCTGAAATGAAGATTAAAAAAAAACAAAAAGTTTCGGGAATGTGGAAATTTATTAAGTTGAATAAACTAGTCGATTAAGAGTCAATAGGACTTTCATCTCATGAAACCAAAAAATAAAAGAAATGTTTAGAAAACACTTGTAAATGAAAAAAAAGTGTTTAATTAGGTACATTTCACACGTTTTAGTTTAAAACTAGCGGCCGCCCGCGACATCGTACGCGTGGATCCCGTTTTACCCCCTTAAGGGTGGAGTTTCGTAAAATCCTTTCTTAGCGGATGCCTACATCATAACATCTACCTGCATGCCAAATTTCAGCCCTATCAGTCCAGTGGTTTGGGCTGTGCGTTGATAGATCACTATGTAAGTCAGTCACCTTTAAAAGATTTATAGCAAGCGTACATACGTTGTAATTGTACAATTAGCAACTGGTTGCTAAGATTCGTAATAACCACGGGTATGTGTAAAATGAGAACTTTTCAGGAGGAACAAAATTTACAAAATATTTTTTCTTGAAACGTTTTATGAAAAACCACAAATATGTCATGATGGAGTGGATGTGCATGTTAGGTTTAGTGTGCCTGACGTTTTACCTACTTGAAAAATTGAAAAAACAAATCACATGTAAGGACTGTCAGGCGCACTGAAGGTGCAGTATAGGGTTACAATTATAATTCTGTGATCTCAAGATATACTCAGGCTGGGTTGCACCATCTTACTTGAACTTTGATAAACGTCAAAAATCTGTCAAACTCCATACAAAAAATACCCGTTAACGTCATAGTTACGGTCAAAGTTAGGTGGTGCAACTCAGCCTTAATAATATCGTCAGCAGAACTTCAGGTTAGATGTTTGTAGCTGAATAGCCCTTAATAAAACTACATTACGAAGAATTCCGCCTGAGATTATGCCGTCGTTATTAATTTTATTTGTATTACGATATTTTTAAAAGTGAGAACCAAACACACGATGCGTTGCGGCGGCGGTGCGTTGTCGCTGCGTTATTTTACATACAACTTGATCGAGCTAACTGCGCATTTCACTGGAATGCGTCTCTCCCTCGCACCTCCCCGCGTTAGCCTTAGGCCCAGTTTTTTGATTCATAGTTAAAATAACTAATTGTTAAATTTTGCTACTAATGGTTAAATATTTACAAAATGTTAACGAATAGTTAAAAATGTACTAAAAGTCAAGCTAACCATTGTTCGAAAAACATTTTTTTCTGATATTTAACCACTTGTCATTTGACATCTGTCAAATTTGACCATTGGTTATTTTAACTACGAATCAAAAAACCGGGCCTTAGCCGTTAGGCGATGTGACGTCACGGCTACTAGGTACGCATTTAACTCTATCAAGTTGTACTTTTAGAAATATCTGTGGCAGGCACACGACGACGCCGCACCGCGCTCGTGCTTATGCTCTGGTGAATTAACTTATTCATATCTTCTGTCTTTTCTTCACTATCTTTTCTCTTCTTATAAGTTAAGTCTTTGTGTAAATACTCACCTTATAAAAATAAGTTTAAATTCTTTAATAAATAAATGTTATTTATTAGACGTGTGTTTCATTGTCATTTGCTTTATTGATGCCAAAATTCTGGGAATGATAAAAAAAATATTACGATAATTGAAAATAACATTAATTTGTCTGTGGTATTTGTGTGAGAATAAATTTTGAATAATGAATAAATCTAAAATAATTAATTTTAGACATTGTTTTGTGTAACGTTATTACCATGAGTTTTTTTCTTAATTTGATTCCACCAAAAATGCCAAGGCGAAAACATACAGTGAAAAAGTTATAAGATCTCATGTAGAGACAATCTCGCGTGGCAGGTCACCAATGCGCTGGACCGACCAAGTGAAAGCAGCAGTGGGAGACGGCTTATGTGACTGCACCAGACAGTCTGCCAATAGAGAGAGATGGCGGGAGATTGTGCGGAGAGTTGTATCCGCCTCTACAGCCGATGTGAACAACGCCTCAACGTGACCACGACCGCTCTGCCAAGAGCGTAACGAATAAGAAGAAGAGACAATCTTCATCTATTATATAACTCCTCGCTTAAATCAAGTGACAGTAGGTGGGGCACATACCTCACAGTGCTGATAGCCGCTGGGGCAGAAAGTTCTCGAGTCCGGAAGACGTAGTGTGAGCAGACCCACCACTAAGTGGACCGACGATCTGGTGACGGTAGCGGTAATGCGGGCAGAGTGCAGGAGCGGTTGCTATGGAAATCCTTGGGGGAGGCCTTTGTCCAGCAGTGGACGTCATTTGGCTGAAACCAACGAACGAATTCTCGAGTAAGTCGCGGTAAAAAAATGTGTGACAACGATTTAGCTGAAGTCGAGTGCTCAACTAGCTTTAATATAAATGCTGCAATATCAAATTGCATGGCAAGCTCTTATCTTAGAGAAACGGTCGTGCCAAAACGGATGGGGTTCACTCGTACCATAGTACAGGGAGAGTCAGTAAGTTATCTTTGCTTGCAAATATCTGTCAACATTCCACCAGCGTTCCGATAACTTTTTTATAATGCGAACAACTAGGGACTGGAATTCCCTGGCTGCTGCTGTCTTCCCGAACATTATAATCCGGGCCTTTTCAAGGCGAGAGTGAATAGGCACTTACAGGGCAGATATGTAGGGTAGGTATACCATTCTGCCGCACAATTTATAAACGCAGTAAGTAACACGTGAACAGTTTCGAGAAAAACGCGATCAAAGTTGAAATTTTATTTTGAAGTGTCTACAATTAGTTACGCAAATATTTGTAAAAAAATATATATGGGCTTATAGAGCTAAACTCAAAGTTTATTTTGATATGAGGTTTTTGTATTTTAATTAATATTTTGTATTTAAAATTATTAAAAAACTGTTTATGTTATGGATTAACTAAGTTTTCGTTCGATACTTACTACCCATGAATGCAGTATGATTGTTCCTTACTGCGTTTATCAGTAGTTTTCGTTACTTACGGTACATGTGTTAAATGATTGACTTAAATTTTAGTTCTTACAACGTAATATATGCGCCGTATCTTTACAACTTACTGCATTTATGAGTGGGAGTGTGAATCTACCTAAGCTACGTCCCTTCCAAATTTCAAGTGCCTACGTTTAGCCGCTTAGGCTGTGCGTTGATAAGTCAGTCAGTCAGTTTCTCCTTTTACATATTTAGATTTACAATGGCATACTTTTAAACTAGCAGAATTTCTTTTGGCAAAATTTCATTCTGAATAACATCGATTAGTATAACGTTTAATTAGTAGCACGATTATTTGGTACCATTCCACTTGGCATAATATGCAGATGGCAGAATTTCTGCAATATTGAAAATATTCTGCATAATATCGATTGCATGACGTTTATTTAGTATATCCTGTCCAGGAATGTTGCGGAAAACTAATTGTACTAAGTGTACTGTAACTGAAAACATCATTGATAGAAAGAAAGATACATTTATTACAATGGACATCACATCACACGCAATCTTGTATACCCACTCTTATAAGATACACCATACAAGAATGCATGGTAAATTCAGTGAATCGAATGTACCTACTACTACTATTTCTATTTATTTATATTAACCGGCAGACAGTGGTGACTGAGTTTATTGCGGCGCTTCTTCTCAGCACTTGCCAAATGTTGGTCTCGAAGCGCTGGTAGGGTAAAAAGATTATGAGACATGTAGAGGCTCCTTAAGAGCAAAATGATGATTTGTAAGAACTATTTATTAGTCTAAACAAATAAAGAAATTTTGGCTTTGACTTTGACACACAAATACAGGCAATTACATAGACTCATGACAGTGGCACATAATAATGGAAGAAGAAAAAAATAAATAAAAACAAGAGTAAACTGAGCAGTGCCACCCATTCACCAACAACATGCCAACTGCAACGGGACCCCACTTTAATATAATATGCAGAATGAAATTTTGCCAAAAGAAATTCTGCTATTTTAAAAGTATGCCATTGTAAATTCTGACATAAACATTCTATCAAACGATAATTAATATTTATTAGGTATCTATAATTATACATATTATAAATATTTTTAATTTTTAAAATAATATTGTTTCATTATTATACTTATTTTTTCTAGAATATTGTTATACTTATATTTAAAAAAAATGTATTTATATTAACTACCAAAATAATATTATAACAATTTTCACACATTGGAACGTTTTTGCAAATTAAGTTAAAAGCCACTTTCAAACAAAAAGTCTTTTTAAAAACGTTCCAAGTACATTGGAACATTATTTTTATTTTATTCAGTCCAAAACGAATTAANATTTTGCCAAAATAAATTCTATTTTAAAAGTATGCCATTGTAAATTCGGACATAAACATTCTATCAAACGATAATTAATATTTATTATCTATAATTATACATATACATATTTTTAATTTTTAAAATAACATTGTTTCATTGTTATACTTATTTTTTCTAAAATATTGTTATATGTACTTATATTTTAGAAAAAAAAATTATATTAACTACCAAAATAATATTATAACAATTTTCACACATTGGAACGTTTTTGCAAATTAAGTTATAAGCCACTTTCAAACAAAAAGCCTTTTTAAAAACGTTCCAAGTACATTGGAACATTATTTTTATTTTATTCAGTCCAAAACGAATTAAAAGCATACGATCCAAATGGAATGTCACTTTTTAACATTTAAAATTAGTTATTTGTAAAACGTTCCAAAATGATTGGATCATTATTTTCATTGTATTCAGTCCAAAACGAACTAAAACATAACGTTCCAAATGGAATGTCACATTTTAAGATTTTATTTAGATCTTTTGGATCGTTTTATCATTGGGACCGCTTAATTATTTCATTAATTATTGTCGTAAGAGAGTCAGTGTCTTCAGCACTAGATAGGGTGACCCAAAATACCTAGCTTGGGCTCGAAAACTCAATTTTGACCACCTTGCGGGTTGGAACGTTGTAGCATAACTACGTCCAATTGAAGGTCCTCATTTGCAACATAACTTTTCTATAAAATTCCAAAACAAATTGAGCAATTCAAACATAATTAAATAATATTAGTAAATATTAGGTATTTTTATTTAATTTTAGTACAAGAGTTCAAAATTAATCAACCTTAATCACCACTTAGTGGTTTATTTATTTAGCTACAAAACCCTGCGTCCGATGACAATACGTCATTTCATTACGCCATAAAAAGAATTNAAAAGAATACATTCACATTGTGTACCGACCAAACAATTCAGGGAACCAAGTCAAAGCAAACAAGCCAACTGAAAAGTAGCAGCCCCTATGGCAGAGTAAACAGTAAAAACCAACAAAGCGCCAAACATCAAACAACATTCAACACATAATTTTAATCGATCCGCAATGAAATAGCCAGTATCACTGGAAAACTAACAGTACATCCTACATGCATAATTAACGCCAAGAAATTACCAAGTGTTCACAATGGACGCCATATGGGAGTTCCCATGTGTATTATTACCGAAGACACCATTGGTCGACATGACTTTGAAATAGGTACACGTCAGTGCAAAACTTGTAATGACAATGAAATGTCAATCGATGGAGAGTCCACTACGTTTGAAGTACTAGTGGGAATCAGTCGTGTTTACCGTTCCTTGGGTCTGATTGGTGGGAATAAAGATGTAAACGGAATTACGGAAGTAATTCCGGTTGTTACAGCTGTTATTGATATTGTTTGAGAGAATAATAAAAAGCTTTCAAGGTAAAGAAGAAAAGTTTAAGAACTTAGTGACGCAGTAACTAATTAATTTAAAGATGGGGTTTTTGTAAATGACGGTGTTCTTGCAGATGATGACCAAAGTGAAAGCTCAGGGCCTCGTGTCCGATTTGATGCCAAACATCAAATTGATGCAGGCGGCTGGTCATTTCCTATTCAATTACCACTCAGGTAAATATTTTGTTTCAATTAAAATACGTTGTTGTTACAACCTTTGATTGTGTTTATTTAAACTTAATTATTAAGAGGCACGACCCTTGTTAATCAGAAACACTGTTAGGAAGAGGAAGAAATATTAATTAAAATTACGCTAATGAAGTCAAAATAATGATAAACGAGGGAAAACAATAAATTATTAATTAATGTGAAATTTCTGGAGGAAATGCGTAGATGAAACGATGCGCTAAAATAAAGTATATTATGAAAGGTAACGTCTCCGTAGTTCAGTGGTCCAGATCTCTGACTCATCAAACAAAATGCCATAGATTCAGGACCCATTTCAAGCCAATCAATCAAAAAAGTCAACCATATAGATTGATTTTTTTGATAGAAGATGATCATGAGTACTGAGTGGGTGATGAGTGGTACTTTTGTTAAAAAAATATCTGTGTTGGTATCTTTTGCTGCCAAATAAATATATTTTCGATCTTCTTTCTGTATTCATAATGGTTAAAATTTATAATTCCGTCTTATTTTCCCGTTTTGTGCAAAAACTGAACTGTCAAAATTGTTCCAGACAATTCTGGAATGACAACACTCTTGCGCAAGGTCTATTCCAGTGTCCATGCGTTCCTCATCGTCATCAACTACCTGTGCATGGCCGCCAATATGGCGCAGTACTCCGAAGAAGTCAACGAGTTGACCGCTAATACGATCACGGTGCTGTTTTTCGCACATTCGGTGATCAAGATGCTCTTCTTCGCTGTTAATTCCAAGAGCTTTTACAGGTGAGTATCGCAAAGAAGTGTGCTGGGTCCATTATTGATTTTAGAAAATATTTATTTAATTATTGATAATAGAATACAATATTACTTAATAACAATCGGCGTGAATTCTAAGAGCTTTTACAAGTGAGTACCTACCGCAAGGAAGAGTGTTGGGTCCAACATTGTAAATATACGAAAATACGTACCTATGGTTTTAGAAAAAAAAAGTAGTATTCGGTAAAAGAAATACTCAGGGTTATCAGGAAATAAAACATACAAAAAGTCTTTGGTGTTAAGTGGCAAAGTAAATATCTATTATGGCTAATCAATACTGTCACTTCGGTCCCGTGCTAGTCCAGCAGGTGTCCTCAAGGCTATTTTGCACCTGTACTTACGTATATCAAAGAAAGATAATTATAGGGCTCGGACATAAGAAAAGAGGAACTAAACAAAGACAAAACAATTTTGTTACCTATTTTGTATAATGATACATATTATTGAATAAATCTTTTTATATTTCTTTAATTTGCAACAGTTTTAAATTGATTTTATTTTGACCTACGGCAACGAAACAGTCTGCTTTGATTCTAAAATCTTAATTCATTTCTTTATTTGTTAAGCGCTCGTACCAATCGTATGTTATCCTTACCAGTATCTATGTTACGGCTAAAGATAGGTGTGAACATAAACTTAAGATTAGCCGGCTAAACTTAAGTTTATCTTCGACGAGGTGTTAATGTTAGTTTCTTCTATCTTTAGCCGGCTAAACTTAAGTGTAACCGTAGGCCCTTGGCTGAAAATGTAGAAGGAAATGGAAAAGGAAACAATGTAATAATGTATATTATTTTGACACGAAAACTTTATTAAAAAATAATCACTTTCATTACACATACTTTTATGTACCTATATAGGTATTCAAAATTACAATTATTACAATAACAAAATATTATTTACCTAGTTAAAACAATAAAGTCTGCCAAATCATTAAAATAAAATAATAAGGAACCATTTGGTCATTACAGAATCTTCTGTAGGTATTTAAAATGACAAAATAAAACTTCTTCAGTGTTAATTACTTAAAACAATATCTAGTCACAATTGTTAATATGGCCGGCCTGGCGCGCCCATCGAATACATTTTTAGCCGTTTCGTTTTGGCTAATGTGCACATTAGCCGGCTAAAGGTGGAATATCACGACGCAAACTAACATGTTATCGAACTTTAGCTGCTTCTCGAAGATAAACTTAAGTTTAGCCGGCTAATCTTAAGTTTATGTTCATACATATCTTTAGCCGTAACATCTATAACAAATTCAAAATGAACGCTTCGTAAATCGAATAACATTATTATAAATTCTTCCTCCCTTAGCACTCGTAATGGGAAACCTTTTTAACAGCTTTTACGTGTTCCCCTCACTCTAAAATTAACATCAATCACGCTTGTCAAGGAAAAAACTCTTTTATATTTATTCTGAATCACTTCTTAATGAATCATGAAAGAATAAGTATTGCGGGAACTTTTTAATTCTTAAACTTTTGTAATATTTTACTTAAGTTAACAGCAGCCAGCAGTTCACAAATTAGGAACGTGGACTTTTTAGAAAATTTTAGGTGGAAATTTCCTTGCGTTACGAGATTAAATAATGAACTGAAACAGAGCTAACAACAAAAGCCTTTGATACCATATATTTGAGCTTAGCGTGATAGAAGCGTGACAGCGTGACAGTGGCATGTATCCGCGACGTGAGTACGACAAGCTTTTCGATTCAAAATGAAACACGTTGATTCGTTGTAGCAAAAACACATGACAATACATGTGACACGCTTTATCGTCAATATCTGAGTGCGACCTCCCAGTTTTATTACGCTGCAAGTGCTGAGAGATCGTCAGTCCATCGAGCAAGAGACGTCCCACACAAGTTTGTTGAAACCAGCCCGCTTAGTGTAACGTAGGTGATAGTTTCTTGGTCCATCTTCCCACAGGAATTCAGTGGTGCAATTCCACCAAAGTCACGTTTGACTTTTATTTACTATACCAACACAGTAGCTACTACACTAAAGTAAATATAGCCAGAAAATATTCCAGGAGTAAAATTCAGGTATATATTTTTTTCACCTGTCTTATTTTTCCGCACCCTCCATCATGGCAAGCTGTCCAACTTTCACAAGATACTTAAAGGGACAAGATAGAATCTCTCGACACCTCCTGCGAAGGAATGTCGCAAATAATACGTGGCAGCTCTAAAGGAAATTCATTTCCACCCAATTTTAATTTAACAAGCGAATACAAAGGCCTTTTGAATAGAAAATAATTTTCTCTCGCCTCCTTTTTATCACGGCACGCCAGTGTTACAACGGAGATACGCGGAGTAAACCCATTGTGTTTTAAGCTGAGGGACGGAAGCGGTAAATGTGTGAATGGCCGAAAAAGAATCATGAATTACGTGTTCGTTCGTTTCAGCCAAATGACGTCCACTGCTGGACAAAGGCCTCCCCCAAGGATTTCCATAACGATAGGTCCTGCGCTGCCCGCATCCACGTACTGGGGTACTGGGGGACCTGTCCACACTACGTCTTCCGGCTAGTGCTCGCCACTCAACTTTTGTACTTTAGCGACCATCAGCTCTGCGAGCTATGTGCCCCGCCCACTGTCACTTGATTTTAGCAATTTTGCGGGCTATGTCGGTCATTTTGGTTTTATGACATGTACCTACATGGGTTTCAATTTATCACTACCTGAACCCTTAAGAAGAAAATATCAGTGAACCTACTTCATACTCTTCCGTGCTCGTAGCTATATGAACTTCTACAGAATCTGTGCTATCTTAAAAGCTGCCTTATTTAAGATCTTTTGTAAAGGTGTTGGGGAACGGAATATAATGGAGCCAATGAGCTACAGGGGAAACTTAGTAAACATGGATGCTACACAATTTGAAGTAAAACTTTCGTGCTATTGATTTAAATAAGCAAATACTTACATAATAAACCTGAAGATACTTAGCGAACACAAGTTGTTTTTTTATACAATATAATTTCTCTCGCTGCCGCTCGAAGGCGTTGGACGCAGGCCGCTACCAACCGGGCAACATGGAAAGCATAGGGGGAGGCCTATGTTCAGCAGTGGACGTCCTATGGCTGAGATGATGATGATGTTGACAGATGATGATAATTTCTCTCATCCATATTGATTTTGAACAGATCATAATAATAGCGTGCCCTTTCTCACCAAAAATAAAAATGTATAGCTAGTCTTAATAAAGGACTTTGACTGTACCTAAAACCACAATAATGAATGAACTTTACTTCATACCTTCAATATAAGGTCCAAAATCAAGTTGAGTAGTATTACGAGTAAATTTTAATGCTGTGATAAATAAATTGTTCGTTCGTTTCAGCCAAATGACGTCCACTGCTGGACTAAGGCCTCCCCCAAGGTTTTTCACAATGAACGGTCCCGCGCTGCCCGCATCCAGGTTCTTCCCGCGACCTTTATCAGATCGTCGTTCCACCTAGTAGGAGGCCTACCCACGCTTGATAAAATAAATACCTGGCAATAAATCAAAATACCTGTATTCATTGGGCCTATTGAATTTGTGTATCTTACAGCAAACTCATCTCGCTGTGAAGGTTTTATTTAATTTACTTATGAATATTTTTTGAGTTGTCATTGAAGGGTTAAACGGTTAAAGTGTTCGCAATTTGCCTTTCTTTTTACGCGTCAAAGATGAAAGCTAAATGAACGTTTAATGAATTTTTAAATGAAATTGTTATTAAAGTATCGCTCAAATTAGAAATGGTTCATAATACGACCCAATTTAAATAAAAATGAGATTTAAAATATGGAAGAGTCCTAGAACGCTTATCTTTTTTGAGAATGATAATAAATATTTTTGGATTTTAAAATTAAATGTACTTAAAAATTGTCTTGTATTTTATTGCACACAGTCAAAATGAAGAAAATACCTTTTCAAACTAAACTTAGTGAATTCAATAAAAATATTAAACCAACATAATTTTGTTGTACTGGCCTACTTGTCTTACTTTTAGTGATAATTATGTTTTTTGCAAAATAACATGAATCTAAGAACATTGATAAAATATAAGCTACAGCGATCAAGTCATTGTTTTAACGAATTATTATTGATACTTCTTAAAAACATAGCTCTTCTCTCTGCAGTAGGATAAAAAACAATATGCTTAAAGAGGTCTTTGAATAGTATTACCTGAATGTTTTACAGATTCAAGGGCCGCGTTTTATGGGCTTTCTGCCTGATTGATAAGACCGAGGATGTCGTTTGGTGCAAGATAAGATAGATTTTATGAGGGATGCGGGTTACACGTAGATGACATAAAACGGGCGGTTGTGACTGTCTTCTTTCAATATATTTTACTGTGTACAGTAGGTAATAAATTTTGCACGAGAGTGTGTCAACAAAATAACAGGATGTGGCGCAACGTGATCACAACTTTAACTAAGCGCCGTTTTCTAAAATCAATACCAACGATCTAGCCTTTTTGCACCGCCTTACTTTGTCGGCTGATCCTCTATTTGACTGATTGAGAATATCACCCGGCATTAAGTCTACCACTGTACAATTATTATGAGCAAGATGTTAAATAAATAAAATAAATGAATCTAAAAGGTCCAGGGAAGCACCTGGATGCGGTCAGCGCATGCATGACCGGTCGTGGAAATTCTTGGAGGAGGTCTTTGTTCAGCAATGTTAGACTGAGTTGCGTCACCTAACTTTGACCGTAAAGCTATGACGATAACCGGTGTATTTTGTATGGATTTTGACAGATTTTTGACGTGTGTCAAAGTTATAGTAGGATGGTGCAACCCACCCTTAGTTGATAAGAACAATATTTATTGTCGACGACATTCTGCCATGATCAAAATAGAATAAAACTTGAACCGTCTTTTCTTTCCATGTCGATTGTGTGAAATTAACAACCTTCTGTTTTTACCGTACTTTCGTAGGACGCTCGCAGTATGGAACCAGTCGAACAGTCACCCTCTCTTCACGGAGTCTGACGCCCGGTACCACCAGCTCGCTCTGACGAAGATGAGGAGGCTGTTGTACTTCATCTGTGGGGTCACTGTCTTGGCTGTAATGAGTAAGTAATAGTTTAGGTGATCTGATGGTAGAAAATTTCTACTTACTGCTCTTCTGCGAGGCTTCTACTTAAGTTGTAATTATAATTATATGGCCCCCTTTTTAGGAAAAACGTCCTCTTTTCCGTTCATCTTTATCTAAACTAGATTATTAAATGAAGTCTAATCTTCTATTTAGTACGTAGGCCCTTGCCAGGACGCTTATACACGTCCCAAATATAGCTTGCCCTACCACCACTTTGGGACAACATAATAAGCCATTGTCAGCCTCTTTTTGAATTATCTATCTGTTATTCAGACTTTTCTGCATTCCTGGCGGGCTACCATAATCATCTGCCTAGTGTTATTCTGTTGTCTGCTTTTACACTTTTCCAACTAGTTAGCAAATATCTCACCTTTACCTCAGTAATAATAATAATTCTTATTAATTACATCTATATGTTACAGCAGTGAACGTTTACCTGAAATGATCAAGATGAATTTCATGAAACCATCCCCTACTACCCTTGATATTTTCCAGGTTGGATAACAATCACGTTCTTCGGAGAGTCAGTCCGCATGATTGCCAATAAGGAAACCAATGAGACCCTGACGGAACCAGCTCCGAGGCTGCCTCTGAAGACGTGGTACCCCTTCGATGCTATGAGTGGCACTATGTACGTCGTGGCTTTTGTTTACCAGGTAAGTAAAATGGGACATTTATGAGGAAGAACCTTCGTATGAAACCTTATGAGTCAACACGGATAGCCCTAGGCACTAGTAATATCGATTAGTGAAGTTTGTTCAAGGCTGTATCTAAAAGATAAAGATGGAAGGTTTAAGTACTGGTTTAACAACACCCAGAGGCCTTGGACCTAGAAATCTGGATTTTCTCAGGTTATTTTAAAACGTAAACGAGGAATAAAGAAGCTTTGAAATAGGGATAAGTTTGTATGAAATGACGCATCTGTAACTGTAGGAAATTTCAAATATAGCAAAGATAATATCACTGTTATATTTAAAATTTGCATCTTCCAACGAACTGAACTGAACATTATTTTGACAATATTATTATCGCCAAGGTCGAATTATTTTAAGAATTCGGTCAATAATGAACCCTTTTTCTCAAAATTCGCATTCTCAACAGGTCTACTGGCTGTTCTTCTCCATGGCCATAGCGAACCTCATGGACGTGATGTTCTGCTCCTGGCTCATCTTCGCGTGCGAGCAGTTACAGCATCTGAAGGCCATCATGAAGCCCCTGATGGAGCTCAGTGCTTCTTTGGATACGTACAGACCTAACACCGCTGAGCTGTTCCGTGCTTCTTCTACCGGTGAGGACTTATTCTTCTAGCATTTTGCAGACGAGAAAAATTACTTGGCTTGACCATCAAGTTATAGAATGAGAACTGTCACTTTGTAGCATTCTGATTCTTTTTAATGACCAAAAAATGTTGTGTAATAAAATCACCCAGGTCAATTTTACAATAATTTTGATATGTTATAAAATTTCCCCTCTAATTCTAACATCTTCACTTGATCAACCGTTACCTTGATAATTCATGAGTAATCACGCTTGAGCACCAATGGGTCTATAATCTTCTTTTGATTCTGCCTGATCTGATACATATTACGCGGGTCTAGGATATTTCTTCAGATCTCAGGATTTATCTAGATTCTACATACACCAGGATTGCACTCCCCTTCGTTTTTAAAGTGTAACCAATTCCTTTTTGATACTGCCAGAAAAATCAGAGAAGATGCCAGACACAGTGGACATGGACATCCGTGGCATCTACTCCACGCAGCAGGACTTCGGGATGACCCTTCGAGGAGCTGGTGGTAGACTCCAGAACTTCGGGCAGCCGAACCCTAACAATCCCAATGGATTGACACAGAAGCAAGAGATGCTGGCCAGATCTGCCATCAAGTATTGGGTGGAGAGGCATAAGCACGTCGTGAGGTGAGTGGTTTGGAATGTAGCGCAGGGAAAGATAATACTTACGCCCGTATTCACAAATATTACTATGAGGTCTCACAGTGCGCGTGGACGCACAGGGTGACACATGAACCAATCACAGAGCTCTATTTAACGCTGTGGGTTCGATTTGCTGCTTCACTTAAGCAAGCATCGTTTATGAATACGTGTGTTAGTAAAACAAACTCCATAGTAGGTACTTTGACTTATAATAAAAAATGTCTAATACAAAAGAGCTTAATTAATTCTCTACTCCGAAATTACAGTACTTTGATATTAAAAGGAGACTTTTGAAATGCTATTTTTAGATGTCGGTTATCTAATTTAGAAAGAAAGGAATATTTTTTATTTAGGGCGTGACAAATAAACGAGTTCCATCAAAATTTTTCATAAAATAATCAAATCTACTGGTTGGACTTGAGTCCATTAGTACCTATCGCTTACCAGGTTTAATTTTATGGAGATACTGGTAGACCTCGTTTTTACAAGTTTTTGAGTATACCAATAACATACTACTACCGCNGGTGAGGAGTTATACATCTAGAATTTTGCAGATGATAAAAGTTATATTGCTACAATATAATTAAAGTGTGATTGGAGAACACTTGATAAAATAAAAATAATTTTAATTTTAGAATAATTACTAATATTAACAAATCCTCTTGGGCAAACGTTGCATGCCTTGAAAGTACTATCACAAATTACTAAAAAGTTACTATGCTCACGCTCGAGAATCATTGAGACTTCTTTTTCATTCAGTCCTGCAGGATTCTTCTTATACCTTGAAGAAAATAGCTAGACAGGTTACAGGACATTCTTTGACTCCTGGATGGATTGAAAACCTCACATTATCTTTATTAGGTAGGTAGTAACTATAGTGTAACACATATTGTTTTGATTCTGCCAGAAAAATCAGAGAAGATGCCAGACACAGTGGACATGGACATCCGTGGCATCTACTCCACGCAGCAGGACTTCGGGATGACCCTTCGAGGAGCTGGTGGTAGACTCCAGAACTTCGGGCAGCCGAACCCTAACAATCCCAATGGATTGACACAGAAGCAAGAGATGCTGGCCAGATCTGCCATCAAGTATTGGGTGGAGAGGCATAAGCACGTCGTGAGGTGAGTGGTTTGTAGCGTAGGGAAAGAGAGAACTTACGCCCGTACTCACAAATACTACTATGAGGTCTCACAGTGCACGTGGACGCACAGGGTGACACATGAACCAATCACAGATCTCTATTTAACGTTGTGGGTTCGATTTGCTGCTTCACATAAGCAAGCAACGTTTATGAATACGTGTGTTAGTGACACAAACTCCATAGTAGGTACTTTGACTTGTAATAAAAAATGTCTAATACAAAAGAGCTTAATTAATTAATACTATACTCCGAAATTACAGTACTTTTATATTAAAAGGAGACTAGAAATGCTATTTTTAGATGTCGGTTATCTAATTTAGAAAGAAAGGAATATTTTTTATTTAGGCGTGACAAATAAACGAGTGCCATCAAGATTTTTCATAAAATAATCAACTCTACTGGTTGAACTTGAATCCATTACTTAGTACCTTTCTCGTGCCAGGTGACGATTGAATTATGGAGATACTGGTAGACCTTGTCTTTATAGTTTTTGAGTATACCAATAACATACTACTACCGTTTTGCAATGGAGGGAAGTCGAACCTTAATTTCGAACTCCTCCTATGTTCTTCTGATTAATTTCATTGCGGGTCCAATGACAGTTTAACTTTCCCCCGGGACAAACTTGACCTTCATTGGTTGGGTTTTTGTGGCGGTCAAGCTGTAGATCCTGGCTACACAGGAGTTGCAGTGGTGGGAACGAGAGGTGGGAATAGTCCCGTTACTACAATGTTTTTCATAATCAACTGCCAGTCTCTCTCTCTAATAACCTTACCGATGGTCAAAGTTCCAACTCTAGTGAAGTTCATTCCTGACTCACAATCGATTCAGTTCTGACTTACGGTCACAATCGATTCATGAACTTGTCGTATTAATCGCACCTGGCTTTTCCCTCGAGTTCTCATAATGACGGTGTTTGTATCGATGACACTCGTATCCGATTGGTAAACTTGAAATGAAATCGTAACTTAATTTGAAGTTCACTTTTTTATGTTAGCAATTCGACGTTGGGCTGAGTTTGGTATATTTGACTGAAGTTACATTTCGGGCATTCTTTTTGGCAGTTTTTTAATACCTGTGGGCCTTTGTAATCATTGAAGTCTAGACTGAGTTTTTATAAGTAGGTACAGTCAGCGTCAAATAGTTCGTGACACCCAAAGGAGCGAAAAAGTTCGCAACGCGTCTTTGTTACAATTGATATATTTGACGCTGACTGTACCTAAATATTTAGCTATAATTCTATTTCAGTGATTAAGTACAGTCACCACCAAAAAGTGACACCCAAAGTATCAAAAAGTTGATAACATAACCTTGTTCCAAATGCAATAAAGACGTGNTCCGCTTTGCAATGGAGGGAAGTCGAACCTTAATTTCGAACTCCTCCTATGTTCTTCTGATTAATTTCATTGCGGGTCCAATGACAGTTTAACTTTCCCCCGGGACAAACTTGACCTTCATTGGTTGGGTTTTTGTGGCGGTCAAGCTGTAGATCCTGGCTACACAGGAGTTGCAGTGGTGGGAACGAGAGGTGGGAATAGTCCCGTTACTACAATGTTTTTCATAATCAACTGCCAGTCTCTCTCTCTAATAACCTTACCGATGGTCAAAGTTCCAACTCTAGTGAAGTTCATTCCTGACTCACAATCGATTCAGTTCTGACTTACGGTCACAATCGATTCATGAACTTGTCGTATTAATCGCACTTGGCTTTTCCCTCGAGTTCTCATAATGACGGTGTTTGTATCGATTCACTCGTATCCGATTGGTAAACTTGAAATGAAATCGTAACTTAATTTGAAGTTCACTTTTTTATGTTAGCAATTCGACGTTGGGCTGAGTTTGGTATATTTGACTGAAGTTACATTTCGGGCATTCTTTTTGGCAGTTTTTTAATACCTGTGGGCCTTTGTAATCATTGAAGTCTAGACTGAGTTTTTATAAGTAGGTACAGTCAGCGTCAAATAGTTCGTGACACCCAAAGGAGCGAAAAAGTTCGCAACGCGTCTTTGTTACAATTGGAATAAGGTTGTGTTATCAATTTTTTGTTAACTTTGATATATTTGACGCTGACTGTACCTAAATATTTAGCTATAATTCTATTTCAGTGATTAAGTACAGTCACCACCAAAAAGTGACACCCAAAGTATCAAAAAGTTGATAACATAACCTTGTTCCAAATGCAATAAAGACGTGTTGCGAAATTAGCTACTTTGGGTGTCACGAACTATTTGACGCTGACTGTAATTTGCTGTTCTTTATGCCTACTTTTGGGACTGTAAGAAAGCAAAAAAAAACATTTTTTCAAATGTTTCTTTTTGGTAGAGCTAAGGGAATTCACAAGAATCCCAACAATAAGAACGTCACAAAAAATCTAACACGTTAAAAAGACCAAAGTGAAAATGTCTTAAACTAAATTTCGCGAATTTCTCTTTCCAGTTTCGAATTTCCAAACAAGATCAATTTATTTGTTCGGCCGAAACCGAGGCTTACGCCGAAAACACTTTTCATGTATAATGACGGCGATATTTCAAGACTTCGTAAACAATACAATCTTAACACCAGTCGAAATTTATTTGTGGGTTAGGACTGCTGTTTTTTAGCCGACGGCGCAAAGGAGGGTAATGTGTACTTACTTGCTTACGTAAGTAGTTTTTACTATGTTAAGTAATATGTATTGTATTTTTTTCGTTACTCTATCAATGGCCAAAAAACATGGGTCAAAAGTATTTTTTTGGGTAATTTAATTTAACTTATGGTTTATTTTATGTGTTAGGCGGCAGGCATTTTTATGCTTTTTTATGGATTATAATTTTTAAATCACCCAACTCAGGACTTTTTTTCCAGTTCGACCATTT
Organism: Ostrinia furnacalis; assembly: GCF_004193835.3. NCBI lineage: Eukaryota > Metazoa > Arthropoda > Insecta > Lepidoptera > Crambidae > Ostrinia > Ostrinia furnacalis. The sequence goes on along the minus strand of NW_021130773.1, from coordinate 176,263 downwards.
CAATCAATTTTATCTACCTTCGTAGCGCCAAAACATTTTGGATTCAATCCTTGCAGTCCATTTTACCTAATAAAACTAGTGAAAAAATAATCACTTAAAAACTTACGAGTATAGTCTTGTATTGTTAGAAGTCAACAAATTCGAATCCTTTAGTGATTAGTAAGACAAAGCAGTCTTTTAGTCGATTGTCCTTCGACACTTCATTTGTTTCAAGTCACGTACATCCAATTACGGCTTATATACGTCCAAGTTTAGTACAAAGCTACTCACAGTATGTGGAACGTGAAGCAAAGTGAGGGTAAATCAGACCGGCGCGAGGGAACATTCCACGACTACCCCACGTTCCTCGAAGTCTAACCTACTGAAGGGTTCGCAGAATGAAAATAGTTGTAGTTCATCAGAAATTTTGTTCATATCAAGTAGAATACGAGTGGGAGCATAATTGAATATTGTTCATTAGGTAGGTACTTATCAAATTAGCTGATGTCCTCGGTGTCGTTTTGTGAATTTTGGGATAGCACTGGAAATCGCATGACTCAACTACTAATCCAATGGAGTTACCAATTTACCCAACATTTTTTTTTATTTTAAATTAGGCCTAAAATGTAATTTTACATTTTAATTCCAATTTAATCTTATTCTTAATTAGAAAGAAAAGAGCATGTTATTGTTTGATAGAGTTAACTAATCAATTATTATTCATACAAATAAAAAGCTCTAATTCTCTTCTTCTACTATATTAGTTGAGATAAAGTTATTTAGAAAGTGGTACATAAAAAGAGCTTTTTAAAAGCTTATTTGCAGATAATAAATGACATTTATGACTTTTATTCACCAGACCTTTGTTTGACACCCACTGAAAATCAGTGTCATGACAGCTATGCTGTCAAGATGGCGTTAAGAGGGCGGTTACGTTTTTTTACTATTTAAATTATTTATGTGTTTTTTCTTGCCAATTTTTTTTTTCTTTTTTCTTTGTTTCGTTAAATGACAACCCTATCAGTGATGTATCATTGTCTTACTTTCCCCACCAATTGTGTCTCGGGTTGACGGCATGAATAGAATCAGTGGCTTGTTAAAAACGCGTTCAAATAAATCTTTGACAGACAAAATTACTTTTGAGAAAACCAATGAAAAACGTGATGAAAATTCGCAAAAATAGCATTGAGTTATAATGTACTAATTACTTCAATGAAAAATAGAAACTTGAACAATTCTTCTTAAATGTAACAAACCAATACGAGTAGAACAAGTAGGTATTAACTTTGCTCAGCATTTTTCTAAAAACGAGAAATTGTGAAAAAATAACGAATGCTCGTATATCAAAGTCAAACAAGGTTGATTTGATTTGTATAACGGCGTAAAAATATATTCTCATTCCCTTTTGCGTTTAAGAAAATATACGTGTGTTTGCATTTTTGCAAAAATTATAGTTAAGCGCACAAAGATTTTTCTTGCAGACAAATTCGTGCACAAAGTACAAAGATAATAATAATATTTATACACAGTTTGTGAATACAAAATAATAAAATAATAAAAAATCAGTTACGACAGATGTAGGTAGGTAGGGGAGACGGAGGAGAGTTGTAACAGAGGAGAGTTGTGACATTGTCGATTTTTGAAAACCTAAATCTATCAGCAAGTTCGCAACAGCGCGTATTTGTTAGTTCGAGTTCCTGCAAATCGACAATGTTACAACTTTCCTCGGTCTCCCCTAACCTATTCAAATATCTATACAAAGTAAAAACACTGAAATAAAGACCAAAAATATCTCTCATTTATTTTTACCTCCAAAAATACCAAAAAAACGTTGAAGGTCGCATTGAAAAGAATCAGGCCCTCTTTCAAAGAGATGTCAGCTGAGACCTCTTAGGCTAAGAACTCACGGCGCGATTTTCACCCGCGACCGCGGCGGTTGCGGGCCCGCAGCTGTTGTAGAATGCAGATACTTTTGTAAAAACTAATGCACAACTCACGACGTGGTTTGCGCCCGCGGCGGGCGTGGTTGTATGCGGGTCCCGCGGCACCGGCGGGCGACTAGTAGAATCGCGCGGGCCGCGGTAACCGCAGCCTCGACGGTTTTCGCCCGCGCGCTCTGCGTTCGATCGGCGGGCAACCATTTAGTACCAGTGACTTGGCGCGCAGCGTGATTTTCACCCGTGCGGGTGCGTGTGAAAATCGCCCCGTGAGTTCTTATGGTGCGAACGGGCTCGCGCGACACGCTGGTCATCCTGCTCACCCTGCTCTTGAGTGAGCAGGATGTCGAGTTTGCCGCGCGAGCCCGTTCGCCCAGTCTGGACGCACCATTAGAATAACCGCGCAAATAACCGCTCCCGTGAGTTTTGAAATAAAACCGCAATTCCACAACCGCCGCGGGCGCTGGTGAAAATCGCGCCGTGAGTTCTTAGCCTTACAAAAACATCGAGGATTATACACAATGGATTCGCGGGAAGAGGTTTGTTGAAAAATATCTTTTTGATGTACGAAATTTTCATAGGATTCCTTTATTTGATGTAGAGATATTTGGTAGAGCGTGGCACATAAATCTTTATTGAAAAAACGCTCCTATTACAACTAGACCCTAGTGTTAAGTTTGGTGTGCTTGACAGTACGCCTGAGCAGTATGCACATATAATCATAGTATAATAATGAGTATTTACATAAAGGCTAGTAGTACCAAAGTACCTATGGATTAAAAGTTATGTCAGATTAATAAACATGTGCGCCGCCGTTCAGGTATATACGGCGCGCCGCCGCCGCCGCCGACTATTCAACATTTTGCGAAGAGAAACAAAATAAATTTGGATATTTATAAAGTTAATATTGCCGAGTCTGCTCGTTTGGACAATTTCCACGAACCTGTCGTTATACTCGTCATCACATTCGCAGTTTCCCAGGCTTTCGAAGCGATTATGCAGCTCGTCGTGCTTTGGAGCTGATGGGTGCTGGGTAGAGCGTAGACTATGTCGGAATCTAATATGACGTCAAAAATCCCACGCCGACGCGCCGTCAAAATTCTTACATAATAAAAAAAAATACAAAAACTTGAATTTTGGGCACATTAGAATAATATTTTTTAACCAAGGTAGATAAAGTTAAAAACGGGATTATTTCCAAAAAAACAAAAATTGTCGACAATTACAGCAAGAATTTACCAAGTGTTATACCATTTTGGAATCCTTACTAAATGCGCCAAATTATGACGTCACTTGCCACACTCGCGTAGTACAATTTTTTTTCAGTACAGTCAGTTTAAACTAGACAAAATTTTTATTTTGAAAATTTTTTTGGGAATAATGTATTTTTTTCATCCAAGTTGGAGCAGCTGGTTTTGTAATTTTAATAACAATTTAGAGAAGCATTATTCAGGGTTACATAACAAAAAAAAATTGGAAAAAGTGAAGATTTGTGGCAACACGAGTAAAAAGACTGTCACCTGGAGTAAAAAATTTAGATTTTTTTTAAATGCCCATTATTTTGAAAATATGCCACATAGATATTTTTTTATATTTTTCTGATAACCAGTATAACTTGCCTCAACACCCAGTTCCGGCTTGACGCTACATTACGGGACACCCTGTATAAATCATAAGTAGAAAACACCCAGATCAATACAAACGAATAATTTTGTTTGTGTAAACAACTATTAAGTATTTGTACTATGCGGGAATAGAACCCACGTCCAATCAATATAAATGATAAGTATTATTCGTTACAGGTTAGTGGCATCCATCGGGGACACTTATGGAACCGCTCTGCTGTTCCACATGTTGGTCTCCACCATCACTCTGACTCTCCTGGCTTATCAGGCTACGAAGGTATGGTTTGAATATTCTATTTCAATTAATACATATACCCTAAATGGAATTGAACACGTTGATTTTGATCAAAATGACAATATAGGAGGACACCCTTTATTTTTTTATATGATCTTTAAAAAATACAATAATGCATAACAAGGCAGGTATTTGACCGCAATCGCACCTGTCACCAGTCTAGGATGGTACATAAGTATCTGCCCTGTCGCATCTATTTTAACTGGCATGTTACCAGTATCGTTTATCTGATAACTTTATTAACCATTGTAATACTGTGAGGAAATAATGAAAAAACTGAAATTAAATCCGAATCCATTATTTTCACTAATCCTCTAGTATTATTTTTATGTGTTTTTAGATCAATGGGATAAACGTGTACGCGTTCAGCACAATCGGATACCTCAGCTACACTCTCGGACAAGTGTTTCACTTCTGTATATTCGGAAACCGGCTTATTGAAGAGGTAAGGGATATTTATTTATTTATTTATTTCATTACACATAAATTAATGTAACTAAGGCTGGGTTGTACCATCTTACTTCAGCTGTAACGAACGTTAAAAGTCTGTCAAACTCCATAATAAACAATAGTTAGGGTTAACCCATTTAGCCCTACCGTACCCTATGTGGTACGGTATCTTTTTGAAAATATTTTGAAGTACCAAACTGTTATCAATTTGTAAAAATGATTGTAACAGTAAGCTTAAAGTGATTATTTTACATAAAAAAAATTAAAAATATGTTTTAACAAGTGGTTTCGGAAATATTTATGAAATTCCTCGACAGAAAACAAAAAAAATATTTACAATGTATTTCAGAAGGTATAATTTCTTATTATTTATGGTAAATTATGTTATTTAACAATTTTATTTGAAAAATAGAGTACAAATAGATATCATGACTACAAAAAAAAATATTATTGAGATTATTTTTATACGGTTTATTCCAGTCTAAAATAGGTGTACCGTATAAGGTACAGTAGGTCTATGCATGAGCAAATCGTGCGAAAAAATATAATTTAATTTTTATTATTTTTATTTGTTTTAGACAATTGATACTTCATACTATTGCCACAAATCATGAAAAATTTGATAATTTCAGCAAACATAAAGCAATTTTGGTATTTTTCTACTGCTGTCTTGTCAGATGACCGCTAATGATGATCAGACTGACGAAGATTTAGGCGATAAAGATAGTGTCAATGTAAATAATAACCCTCAGAGTTTTCTTCAATGGATTTGCTAAATTTCCATCGTCGTGTTGCTAAATGCGATTATGGATAGCACTAAATGTAACAAATCAGAAGAAGCCAGGTCTTCTTCAGCTATCCTCACTAACTTCGGAGAAGGTAGGAAAAAAGAACCAAATGTGGTTAGTATCACAGAAAACGTCTTACAAGATATGCCAAGTGTGATACTAGTGATTGTATGATTTTATTTTTATTTTATATCATACAAAAATAAATAAAAACCTTCTTTGAACAACTAGTATGTTTTGCGTGCATATAGACCTACTGTACCCTATATGGTACGGGCTCCCCACGGCCCCCTATTTATGGATTATTTTTTAAAATATTTTTTTCATGATTTTTAGGCTTCCCTTTGTAAGTTTTTGCTGAAAAATCAATTTTTATTTACAAAAATAATTATCGGTCTAAATGGGTTAAAGTTCAGGTGGTGCAACTGAGTTCCTTCTGTATCTATTCTTCAAATGGCAATGCCAGATTCTTTAAGGAAAGTGGCGCCTTTTCAACCGACTTCAAAAAACGGAGGAGGTTCTCAATTCGACCCGTATGCTTTTTTCGATCGATGGCCGCGCGAAAAAAAAATGGCGCTAACTTCCGGCATTGTCTTTTGACAGATATGTCAAATGACAAGTGGTTAAATATCAGAAAAAAATGTTTTTCGAACATAGCTAGACTTTTAGGTCATTTTTAACTATTAGTTTAAATTTTGTTAATATTTAACTATTAGTAGCAATATTTGACAATTAGTTATTTTAACTAGGAATTAAAAAACCGGGCCTTAGAGTTTCTAAATTCGTTCTGTAATACATGGTGATGCAATCTATTTGAGTACTGTGCTGCTACGAATCTGAACTAACTACGACGTATTTCTACGAACATGCTACGACGACTACGATGCTACGGCACCGATCCGGACTTTGCTGTAGCGTTTGTGATTGTTACGACAGTTTACAGTACTTGCAAATTCATCAGTTTTAGTTGCAGTTCCTTATAGATATAAAGTTACTTCTCAGTGCATACCAGGCTTTATTATTAACTTTTAGGGACCTTTTAGACTAAGACTTTATTTTAGAATAAGTATAAAAAAATTGAGTGAATAATCTTAGATATTTTTAGTCAAAAAATACTGTCTGTCTCGCTTTCATGCCTAAACCACTGAACCGATTTTGATGAAATTTGGCATAAAGATTTTGAGTCCCGGGAAAGGACATAGGATAGTTTTTATCCCGGTTTTTGAAACAGGGACGCGCGCGATAAAGTTTTTCTGTGACAGACAAAATGCCACGCGGGCGAAAAGCTAGTAAATAAATAAATATTATAAACTGACGTAATTTATATTTTTATAACCAATAATGCAACTTCTTCGTCACCACCAGAGCTCATCAGTGATGGAAGCAGCCTACTCCTGCCAGTGGTACGACGGCTCTGAAGAAGCCAAGACCTTCGTCCAGATCGTCTGCCAGCAGTGCCAGAAGGCAATGAGCATCTCTGGGGCCAAGTTCTTCACGGTTTCACTGGACCTGTTCGCTTCTGTAAGTATCTATACTTACTAATATTTAAGCCACGATAGCCGAACGGTGAAGGGGTCGGACCGGCTGACTTGTGATCCGGGGAACTCGGGTGGTCCCCGCCATCGCTCGACTATTGTGGTGAGCTCACTCGTGATACAAGCATATTTAGCTTAGTACGAGGGGCTAACGGGACTATTAGTAATTTTACTAATAATCTTAAAAAAAAGATGTTTTTTTTTTATTATTTTTTTAATTCTCGTGTGCCCACATCTTAAGTTTTAAAGAATAAGGCTTATTTTCACAACATTATGTCTATTAAGCGTTGCAGTTACTTGTGAACTAGAAAAATACGTTTTTCTATGAGCGAAGTAAATTACCACGTGTGCCAATTTTGGAACCGCGCGCAGCTAATAAAAAAATTAAATATGAAAAAAAAAATGTTTTATATACGTAAATCGATTAATTTACTAGTCGTTCCTAAAATTTTGGACACTGTTGCAAAGTCACCCTGTATTAGCCTTAAGGTTTAAAAAATACTAGTGGTGACTGAGTTTGTTCAGGCGTTTCTTCTTAGCACTTGCCATAATAAGTTTGTCTCGAATCGCTGGTAGGACCCAGAAGATAAGGAGACATGTAAAGTGCCCCATAAGGGCTATCCCTTTTTTTTTTGACGTTCATGTGCCAAAATAGAAGCCACGATAGCCGAACGGTGAAGGGGTCGGACTGACCGACTCGTGATCCGGGGAACGCGGGTTCGGTCCCCGCCGCCGCTCGACTATTGTGGTGAGCTCACTCGTGACACAAGCATATTTAGCTTAGTACGAGGGGCTAACGGGAGTATTAGTAATTTGTGTAATAACAAATTACTAATAATCTTAAAAAAAAAATACTGGTTAAAATTTAATGAAATATTTTTGATTTTGAATTATTTTACCCGTTTCAGGTACTTGGTGCAGTGGTGACTTATTTCATGGTTTTGGTACAACTGAAGTAGAGGTTTTGTATAAGTTTAAAGAGTGTAAAAGTTTTATAAATAGTTTTTTGTTTTAGATTACATTAGAATAAGGATAGTTTTTTTATAGTTACAACAAGTATTTGTGTAAACAACGCAAATTACTGAAGTTTTGTTTTTTTCATTCGTTTAGGATTTACAAACTTAATTTTATTAGGGATGATTTAAATTAGATTGTTTCTTTTTTGGTGAATAGAGCTATGTAACAATTAAAATTATTTTATTAGAGACAGATATTTATTGTAAACTCATATTTTTTAGACCTTCAAAGTTTCTATTGACATTATTTTTATAATTTTTAGAAAATTCGTTTCACATCATATTAATGGATAGGCATTCACTGTTTGATTTAAATGTTTTATATTAATTAAGATTAATAATAAATACTATACAGGGTATTGATTTCAATCCTCGCCATATTTATTTAGGTGATCTATTATGACTTATATAAACGCATTATCCGCCAAAAAAAAATACAAACGAAAGTGGATTTTTTAGCGAATCGCTCGCTTATCATGTCGGATAGTTTACTGAAGGAAGCCACGTAAAGTAGGTAGTGTAAATAGGTATTTTTCTTTGCCTAACTAAAGTTAAATTTCGTTTAAAATTCTTTTCGAAGTCAATTTTTTTACTGATTCGTGATCAGAATAAGCTACTCAAACCCAACTCCTTAAATGTGACAAGGATTGAAATCAACATCCTGTATACATTTCAGTAATTAAGTAAATAATATGTTATAAGCGGTTTTTGACAAAATATATTACGTTGAATTTAGTGAAATTTTATGTAATGTTGACTTTAGATATTTTATTGTGAAGTAATTATTTTGGGAAATAAACTTTAAGAAATACTTCATTTTTATAAATTAATTAATATTTTTATCCAAAATAGGTAAGTATACCAATACAGTAGTGTGTCTTCTCATAGAATATTAAAAACTCTTTTATTGGTAGGTGATTGCTATAGTAATTAGCCTATACATAGTTATTGGTATATTGGATTGTTAATAAGTAAGAGACAAAAATATTTACTACATTGGACTGCGTATTGCTCAGAAAAAATATTTGTCTCTTTTCCTCCCTTAATAACTTCCATTAGGCTTGTTTCTTTTTATTTTAGGCAAGTTGGTCAATAACTATGTACTTATTGGCTAATTACTATAGCGATCACCCTAATATAAATGCAGAGTTTTTAAACCCTGAGTTCGCGAAAATATGCAAAATGCAAATCCGTCCCTAAATATTTAAATTATACCGGGTGTATTAAACGGAAATGAACAACGACAAACATTTTGGGCTCCCCTAAGAGGTACTTATCTCCCTTTTGGGGAAATGAGGGAGTTTACGGCTCATCGGGCTCGTATATTTTGCTAATGTAATGGAAATTTTGAAATATCGCCTCGAAGGGAGATTCTTCAAACGAAATTATTGTGGGCTTAACAATTATTTATACAGTCAAAAGGACATTAAACTATACATTATTGTTGCAAATTAACACCTATTACAATGATGTTACACTTACAGTGTTTTGCTTGACATGTCGTCATTGTCTACGCACGGACATTGCCCATAGAAAAGCATCCTACTACGCCTAACTACGAAGTTACACACATAATATTGAGGATCTTAAAAACAATTTAGAAATGAAATAATAATCCCACATTTTTTGCAGAATTCATGTTTTTCATTACGATATTTTCATAAGTTAAAATGCTCGTTCATTTTTCTGTGGAAAATTCCGTTTCTATTCGCTGCAAAAACAGTTTATTTTTTATTTTTCTAAGTCTTCACTAAATTGTGACGACGGCACGTCAAGGTAACCACTGCGGGTTCTTGTGCAGTCGTAATAGGGGCGAGTTTGCTATAAAAATGGGTAACCTGATGTGCTGTCGTGTGTACATACTTCAAACATCTGTGGAATAATTTGTAGCGACTTGTAACTCATTTAACAGATATTCTAGAATTCTAGATCTTAATTGTCTCGCCAAAATAACGTCTGCAAAGTTTTAATTATTTGCTTCGTTCATTAGTGCGATGAAATTATTTTATCCTATTTAATTCCATGTCCTTTCGTTTAAATTGTTCGTCTCATAAACAAGTTTCGATGTGTATCTATGTCAAGCATGATCCGTGCCAAAACATTGCAAAAACATTTTCAGTACTTAAACATAATAAACTATAACTTGGCGGCGCACTGTGGCAGGCGAGGCGAAGAAGATCGGCAAGACTTGGAGCGAGATCAAACACGAAGCTCAAGACCGAACGCGATGGAGGACTGTTGTGGACGTCCTCCGCCCCATCTAAGGGACATAGAACCTTAACGTCTGCATTTACAAACATTACTATGAAGTCTCACAGTGCGCGTGGACGCACAGGGTGACACATGAACCAATCACAGAGCTCTATTCAACGCTGTGCGTTCGAATTGCTGCTTCACATAAGCAAGCATCATTTGTGAATACGGGCGTAAGTCAAGTAACTCAAACATGATAAACGATATTATCTCTTTTTTTATAGCAGATATTTTTATTATATAATCCACAGAAGACTGCCTCTAGAATGCTTTCTCTCTCTAAATTTAAGATCATACAATCATCACGATACAAATAAAATAGTAATAATTGTCAAATTACAAACAATAATAACATTTGGCGTTGCTAACAATAACCACTACTTTACTGCCAATAAGAAAGCCCAATATAATATAATAATATTTTTTCCATTGCCGAATAAAATCAAATTTTCATGACGTCACTAAGCAGTCCATGAAAGGTTAATCAAAACATTAAACTTAATAACCCCTTTAACCGGCTTCGTAATATTCCGGAACAGTTTCGAAATCCCGAATGTGCTAAGTTTATTAACGAATTTCCTCTTCATGGTTTAATTAAAATTAATTAAAACTCTGCAATGACTTACGGAATTAACTCCCTCTAGTGATGCATTGGCGGAAGTTCGCGTTCTATGTGCAATCGATAACTCAAGTACAAAATCGATTTTAAATGTAACAAAAGTTCAACTACACGTATCGTGAAAATGACACAAAATTAGAAAACTTTTTGGTCATGTCCACGCAACACCAAACAGCGGCTTTATTTTGATTCCGATATTTAATTTTAATATTGCTAAAAAACACCAACATTAAAAAACAAGTTTAAAACTAAGAAGGACTCTCTCAATTTTCGTGTAATCAATAAAGGTACTTTACTTACTTACCTACTGCCACCTCTCGTTCCCACCGCTGCAACGTCTGTGTAGCCAGGATCTACAGCTTGACCAATAAAACTCAACCAGTGAAGGTCAAGTTTGTCCCGGAGGAATGTGAACAAACACACTTACTTAGCATGCCATAATATCCTTACGGAAAGTAAGTGATGTAACTTTTGAAAATATTTTTATACCCATGATCAAGTTTTAAGTTGTCGATAACGATAGACCAAATTCGAATCGTTACATCACTACGCGAACGTAATAACCCAAATTGATTGCGAACCGTTTAATCTGAGAAATTCTGTGCTGAACGTTGATTTTATTTCAGTAGTTTTATTTTATTTTGCTTAGCAATTTGTTAAGCCTTTTTAATCTTAGTTTGATTAATACTATATTTAAATGTTTGTTCTGGAATTGATATTTATCTGGTTTATCTATCGTAGCTCCTAAAAAGATGAATCGATTTTTTTTATTGAATAGAATTTTAATCAAGTGTTTTCAAAAATATCTACCTCTACGTGTAGTTAGGTAATATTCCCTGCGTTACTAAATGTTGTCAATATCAACGCGTCCAAGCAAATTGCATCCAAGCCAATCTTGCAATAAACTCAAAAAGTACAAGCGCTACAGTTTATTTCCTTCACAAGGCACGATCCAGCTGCATATTTTAATAGAGACAGGCTCACAAAGGCACAAAGGAGGTCTGGCAGAACTCGAGGAACAATAAAAGAGTGCCTCGCAAATGGAACATTACGCTGAGCGATGGCGGACATCGCTGCCTTTCACCTGGGCTGTGGTACAAGTTAGAAAAACTATTTTATAGATATTATTGTACCTATAGGTAGTATATTACAAAGATTTCATCAAGCGGCACATTCTGGCATCAGTAAGTAACCGTTAGTTGCTATTTTGCTACATGTTAAGTAGGTATGGTTAATAATAACTGATTAGCGCACTTAGATTTAAAGTCTTCCAGCGATTTGGCTCACTTTTAGCTTGGTCCTGGATTGAATTTTTCAAATATTTTTTCTTCCGGCAACACTGGGTCCACCTCAATGTTAAATATTAATAAAGACAATAATCTTGACATCCCCCAATTTTGGGGGACGACTGAAAAAAATATCAGGAATTTTGAAGGTTTCCATCCCTCTCTTGCTAAGCGAAATGCCAGCTTGAGCTTCTTCGAAAACAGCGTTAAAGAGAAGCTCAGCAGTTTCAGATATTTATATTTTATACAAATTAGATTTTTAAAATTAATTTAATTCTTTAATTAAAATTAATATGGAAGTCTCGGGCGAACATTTACCTATTAAATATCGATCTTGTCTCTGGATGCCTATCACTTAGACCACCTCAACAAGTGGCTGTAAACGCAACGATAGTACCTACAGGTACTTATTTGTTACTACACTTAAACCTTATGTATAAAGGTTTCAGTTGAGAGGCCCTTTATTGCTGCAAGCTTTATAACCGCAATGGAAATAAACACGTATACTTATTGTGCACTAAAGTTTCATCATCTTACGTTTTTTTATTTCTTTCTATAGTCGGTCTTTCTAAACGAAACCTAAATATGTAGCTTCCAGAAAGCAAAAAATAATAAAGTTTTAAGACTTTCATGTTTTACGACACTATTGTCATATTATATGCTATATGTATAAAAACTGAACCGATCGGTTTATCCTTTTGACACAGACAGATACGCAGAAAAAGAATTTGAAGCTCTTTCGATTAGGTTAAAATTAATAAATACTCCTAGAAAATTTCCTGCATTTTAAAATCATGTCTGATACGATTTTCCCCCCAAAAACGTACGAGATCTCAATTTCATGTTCTTTTTTGGATGACCATCACTGTCCTGTTACATAAAGTAAACAAAATCTGTCCTGTTACTTACTTCCAAGAAAGTTTGCAACATTATAAAAATAATAAACGTACGAGAACTCAATTTGTATGTTCCTTTTTGCATGACAGTCGCTTCTCTATTACATCTAGACATTATGCCTATTTTAAAATTAAAATCATGTCTGATACGATTTCCTGCCCTAAAACGTACGAGATCTTAATTTCTATGCTCTTAGCATGACAATCCCTCTTCTGTTGCAAAAGTAAATAAAAAGCTATACAGAACGTCCTCTTACAAGAAAGACTTCTAAATTTTAAAATCATGTCTAATATGATTTTCACCCAAAACGTACGACAATAACTCAATTTCTACTTGATCTTTTTTGCATGATGCTCCCCTGTTACATACACTAAACAAAAGCTACACTGTATGTACAGTTCGATGACAAACATTTATCACAATGCCTGTGTCGCTTTAGCAAAACAAAGGCAGTAGACTGGAATGGTCCCTCGCCATTGTGCGTCTGCAAACGCCATAGCGTTCTATAGAGGCGTAAAACTAATGGACTATGGATGATGTAGATGGAAGTTTGGGATGGAATGGAAGCAAAAAGTTTGTTATTGAAGCCTCTTTGGGATTGAGGACTATAGTATCATATCAATCATCGCCGTCCTTACATAATGGCAAATTAATATAAATTACACTGCAAGTAAGCCATCAAGGAGTGTCATAAAGCGTTCTCTCTTATTTTTATTCAGTCACTATCTTTTTTAAGTTATTTTATCAAGTAGGTGCTAGTCGTCTTATGCCCGTTTTCACCATCAATCCCTAATTTTTAAATGACCCCTATGAAAACAAAATGCCTGTTATGTGTCACCATAGGGGTCACATAAAAATTAGAGATTGATTGTGAAAACGGGCATTACACTAATATTCTCTCGAGAACTCGCGAGTGTAAACGCAATTACACAATTTTTCATAGATCTTGCGTTCAATGCAATATTTAGCCCCAAACTTTTTCAAATTACTTCAAGAACCGGGAGAGCTAGTTACACAAAAGTTGATTGACCTCATAATAAAATTTCACGTTTCCACCTAATTCTATTTCATTTCTTTTATTTATTCTGGAATTTGAAACACTAATTGATCCAAACAATGCAGTCACTCGTGTCGGACGTATTGAGCATCCTTGAAGGGAGACAAGGTCCCGGAAAAGCAAATATTTTTGCCTGGGAATCTTATTTGCCTTTGTTGTCCCCGATCAAAGTAGCCGGGGGTCACACGATGGGTCACTAGGGTGACAACGATTTCAAAATCTGGAAGGAAATAAAATCATGATTAGAATTTATTATCAAGTGACTCAAGTGAATCTGCATTCGAGAATAGATTAAAGCCTGTTGGTCAACTTATTAGTATTTATTAATAAGTACTTAACAAAATATTCTCATTTAAGATTTGTCTGTCTGTTGAAAGCTTACTCTCTGTGTTTTATTAGGTTATGGGTTCAGTCTTAAAGTTTGCTAAATAAATATGTTTAAAAAGTGGATACTTTTGTTTGTCATCATTTAAAAGGAATATTAAAAATGTATCAAAAGTTTTGACCTTTTCTTCACAAATTAGTTTTGAGTTTCGTTCTTGAAGTAAGGGCATTATATTAAAACAGAGCGCATTGGGTTCAAGTAACTCACAGTTTTTTAAACCCTAAGTAATGTAATAACTAGCCATCATATTTTGGACCTTCTCTACCAGTCTTAAGGTCGTGTCTTCTCTCTTAACTAAAGCATGGGGATCCCAAATCAGGGTCACAATCCGTCAGACCTTACGGCGTCACGTGTCGCCAACGCTCCAGGCGTGAAGGTGCTATTTTTGTCACAACAGATTGAACTTCTTATTACTTGCGCATACCTGCCAAGAATAAAAATGTTACATAAGTAGGTGCTATAACTTTAGGAAGTTATTATTTTAATCTTGGTTTTATTTAGTTTATAACTTTTATCCTTGGATTAAGTTGTTTGAGTTCGACGTGGCCTTAACCAAAACGCGTGCATTGAGGGCACTGATTTCGCAATATTCAATCATGAAGTTAACATTTCTGTTAGAATTTTGGTTGTTTTCTGTGTAGGTTAAATTAAAGTTAAAATTAATTTTAGGCAGGTATTTACTACATAACAGGGCGACAGGGTGCAAAAATAAAATGAGTTTTAAGAGTTTTTTAATTGTAATTCCTATCTGTCATCTCCTCTATGTTTACAAATATGGTCACCCTAACAAGATCGGTTTGCCAAAATCTGCACGTTCCGCAATTGTCCAGGGGTTTTGAATAAAATGCTGTTTTATGAAATAACGTGTGGGTGTGACACGAGACATGTCCAAATATTGTGCCTAGAGAATGGGGCGACAGACGGACTGACTTTTTTATTATTTTCTATTTGAGCTCGTCTTTACTTAAAAACTAACTAACAATGTAACACTAGAGTGTGGTTCTGATATAGTAGGATAGGATCATCCTAGTCTTCCGTTGATAAAAGATGACTAATGCCTGCTTTCACCATCAATCCCTAATTTTTAAGTGACCCTTATGGTGACACATAACAGGAATTTTGTTTGCATAGGGGTCACTTAAAAATAAGGGATTGATGGTGAAAATATTAGGCATTAGTCATCTTTTATCAACGGAAGACTAGGGTGATCCTATCCTACTATGTCATCTACTATCCGCCCGTATTCACAAACGATGCTTGCTTAAGTGAAGCAGAAAATCGAACGCACAGCGTTGAATAGAGCTCTATGATTGGTTCGTGTCACCCTGTGCGTCCACGCGCACTGTGAGACCTCATAGTAATGTTTGTGAATACGGCGTGATTCAATGTCATGATCGCTTCGCTGCGTCTTTCTGTGCGTATTATCTACCTCACTACGTAAAGCAATCAAGTGATAATAATTTAAAAGCAAATGCTTAGACATCTAAAGCATTTATTAAATTCAATAAACAGTGACATGAAGCTAAATGAACTATTAATTTTGTGGAGCAAGAAACATTTATACATCGTGCATGAGCCATAATGAGCGTGAACAGAAAAAATATTGAGTTGAGATACTTTTCCTACTAATATTTTTCCTACTAATATTATAAATGCGAAAGTTTGTATGGATGACTGGATGTTTGTTACTCTTTCACGCTAAAACTACTGAGCGGATTTTGATGAAACTTTACAGTATTGTTGTTTATAACCCAGAATAACATATAGGCTATAATTTATGACGATCTGTGGCAAACTGAATTTCACGCGGGTGAAGCAGTGGGCAAAAGCTAGTATCTAATAAAACGTCGAGTGGGATCAGAAATCTTACTCTAAATTTTATAAATCCGATTCAAGTCTGTCAACAAATACTAGTTCAGATCTTGAGTGCAATAAAGATCATCTTGAGATACAGAAAAATGTCGAGAAAAAAGTTGAGTTACAGAAAGGTTAGGCAAACAAATCGAGTGTCGACCATTTTATTCTATTCGACTAGCATTTTCTGATTTACAATCCAGATATCGTCGGAATAGAAAGATATTTACTCGTGAAAAGTTAAAGGGAAATAAAAAAGAGTACTATGGAGTCCTTTTCTGATTTGAGATCTTAAACTTGAACATGCTCAATCTCTACTAAGAGTAGGCGCACACCGTTGATTTTTCGTCGGCCGATAGTTTAGTCGGGCAGTTGATCAGTATGGGCATGTATGGGAGTGCGCACACTACGCCGATTTGATTTGACCGATTCTTCATACAATTTAAAATCGGGCACAACTATCGGCCAACTAAAAATCAACGGTGTGCGCCTAACTCTAAGACTTAAGTTAATAATAGTTAAGTACAGATGATGGAAGTTAAAGTCATGAATTTACTGTAATCTATACTTAATTTAGGAAAGCCTTAGGCCACATAACATCACCCTGCAGCCAATAAGGGCGGAGCAGTAAACAAAAATGTTGCCAAAACGGGAAATATTATTCAAACTATAACGACAAAGTCACAGTCACTATTTGCTATTTTGCAACTACACCTGTAATTATATATGATATCGACTGTACTTATGTATGATAAGGATCATTAGACTAGCATATGTGTGTTATATTCAAGTTCAGAATAATTAAGGGCAAATACACCCTGATTGGAACTAGAACCCATTTCAAGCTTGACTGCAGAGCAAACAGGGCCTAATACGTGTGTTTTGGTATTTATTTGTATTTGGTATGATTTCGGTATGATTATTATCAGAATTGAACCGAGCGGCTCTTAAGTACCTTAATAACTCGATATAGAGTCTAATTTAGATTAATCATAACAAAAATCTCTATCTAGGTACGTGCCCTCTGAAGTAAGGAATCATTTTTCTTATCATACAAAGGACTTGGTAATCCGATTATTCGGTATGAATGTGTTGTGAATCTATACAATATACTAATATTATAAGATTATCTGTCTGTTACTCTTGAGGTTAATGTCAAAATTGTTACACCAATTTTAATGGTTTTTGGCATGGAGATAGAGAATACATAATAAACGAAATTAGATTATTTTGTCTCAAAATGCCCTTGGAAACGTTGAATAAATAGGCATTTGTGACCTTAAAAATTATTAAATACCTGACAGAGACTACGAGAAATTCTTTCGACAAACTATTGAAATAAATATAAAAAAAGTAAAAAAAAACATGTCAGGTGTAATTTATCGAAGCTGAGGCAAACCTTAATATTTTGTTACATAAATAATAACGAAAATGTTTTGATGAGCCAATCAAATGAAAATAACAAACTGTGATGTAATCCAATAATGTTTCAATAATCCCAGAATGCCACATTATATTATGTAATCCAGTAGGTAATCCATCTCATTAGTTAAAGTTCAGTCTATGTTGTGTACTTATGTACTTACTCGTATATAATACCTACACAATACATACACATGTCATATTTATGCTCATTATTTTTATGTTGTGTAACGCCCCTATTCACAAACATTATTATGAGGTATCACAGTGCGCGTGGACACACAGTATGACACACGAACCAACACAGAGCTCTATTCAACGCTGTGCATTCGACTTGCTGCGTCACTTAAGCAAGCATCGTCTGTGAATACGGGCGATAATTTTCCACTCCCCCAATATTTTCCATAATGATCGGTTGGTACCCGCGTACATTGCAAACATTGTGATAGGGATAGACACATGCGATTTTTGGTTTTACGAAGGTAATACGATAGAAAATAATACAAAGTAATAAAAACCACCGGTTATAGGGGCATTTTTTGGAGAAATTTATCAAATAACCAAAAAAACACGAATTTAAAGGCAGATTTTTTTCAAAAACTATCATTTTTTATTATTTGTTGGCCTTTATTGTATTTTATGTATTTTTTTAGTATCGCCTGTTATTTAGCATTATTACTGTTTTTATTTTATCAGGATATACCGCTTAGTTTAAAAGTTATTACGTTTTCTTTACAATAAGTTATTGGAAGAAAAAAAATTCTATAAAAAATAAAAAAAAATAAAAATTGACCTCTTTTTTATCGATAAAAATAGGTCTAGTTTCATCTATTTTCATATGTACACTTTAACGTGACTCACACTGTATTTTCAAAGAGAAGTCTGTCATAATTACGCGAAAAGCGCAAGTCAATAAAAGCCAGCGGAATAAACGTTCGCCGAAGAGATAATTTTGTATTTTGTTTACCCGAAGAATTGATATTGATTCAGTCTGCTCGGGCCTTGATCAAAACATAACGAGGCACACTGGGAGATAAAATCAACAGCAAAAATACTAGAGTAGTAAAAAAGACTTTGTGAAAATATCGGTTGCATTTATCTAAACTCGCGGCTTCATGCCTGCAAAACAAACTTTATAAGGTCGAGCTAAAGAGCTACTTCAGTGAAATTGTATGTATTCCAGGTGTGATATTGACTATAAAGACATGTATATATGATGGGTTTGGTTCAAAATGGAGTCTAGATTCCAAATGATGAATTTACAGTAACTAATATAAAAGAATAGAAAATAAAAATAAATAAATATATCCATGCATAAGAAATGCTTTCTCTTGTAAGTTACATGTCAAATGTAATTTTACATCATGATCATCATTATTCTGCAATTTTCTGAGCACAATTTTCTGCTTGATATCCATCGAAAACTCACTACCTACGCTAGAAAATTTTAAATGTTCGCCATTTTTACAGCCAGTGTGTCTCAATTCAATCAACCTGTCCAAATACTTACCTGTCCGGTAAAATCAAACCGCCCGGTCGTCCGGTCGGCTGAATCGGCAGCTGTCAATTTCCCGGACAGTCCGTAGTTTGCTCATTTGGAGGCAGGTTAATGAGAATTGACAGCTCATGGAGTAGGGTGGCTGCACCAGTTGTAAACCAGAGGTGGAATTGTGTAAAGCAATCGTAATCATTTGACAGTTCATAACGTACGATTATTCTGTCAAACGCTTTGTTTAACTGACTTTATCGTACGTTATGAACTGTCAAATATTACGATTGCTTTACACAATTCCACCTCTGGAACCAATACTGAACCATTTCTAACCAATTATTAACCTTCTGTTGATTTTTGGTATCCCTGCTTTACTTTACCGATATACTCTCGATCTCTATCTCGAAAAAAGTTCTCGAGTGGCGACCACGGGCCGGAAGACGTAATGTGGGCAGGCCCCCCACTAGGTGGACCGACGATCTGGTGAAGGTCACGCGAGGTGCCTGGATGCGGGCGGCGCGGGACCGGTCCTTGTGGAAATCCTTGAGGGAAGCCTTTGTCCAGCAGCGAACGTCATTTGGTTGAAACGAACGAACTTTACCAATCATAGATAAAAAATATGTAACGCAGCTACATTTAAAAAAATTCCAGAACATCAATCGTTTATACGTTTTAGGCGGCCATTTTAGTAAGTGACGCGTATAATATTAATTACAAATATATATTGGCAATGTTTACGAGCCATATTATTATTTCTATTATTCATTCATTCATTCACATGATGAATACAGCGAGAGGCATTTATTCGTACATTTATGAGATTACCTATTCTGCGAAAGATAGGTTTTGTGAGAAACATTCATTCTGTCGTTCATTCATTAAGTACCTACTTACTTGTTCATATTTTCGTTCTTATGTATGATCAATGGAAGAACGATAATAATGTACCTATTTCTTTTTTCAAGCTACAGTAAGTAAGAATTCACAGATAAAATATGGAAAGTCTGTAGGGTCTAAAATTAAATGTATTTTTTTTATTTATTTATAATTTACCTAATTTTGTATTTTATTACCATCATAAAAGATTTTATAAAGCGAGGTTTAACGAGCAAATACAAACAGAGTTACTTACTTATTTATAACGTTGTTTTGTCTTGAACAAAGCAAAACTAATCTTTCCCGACGAAACACAGGCAAGATTTTAATTAAATTCCTTCACGACTAAATAAGGACTATCCCCGCCTTAAACCTCTAAAAAGGCAGGAAAATGTATTTCCCACATTAGGTACTTTTACCCGACTGCGTAAAAGAGGGTAATGTCTGTATTAACTTATGTAGATTTTATCCACAACGAGGAAACTTTGGCCTGCATCTCGTTCGTTTCAGCCGTAAGACGTCCACTGCTGGACAAAGGCCTCCCCCAAGGATTTCCAAAGACCGGTCCTGCGCCGCTCGCATCCAGGCGCCTCTCCCGCGACTTTCACCAGATCGTCAGTCCACCTAGTGGGAGGCCTACGCTACGTCTTCCGGCTCGTGGTCGCCACTCAAGAACTTTCCTGCCCCAGCGGCCGTCAGCTCTACGAGCTATGTGCCCCGCCCACTGCCACTTGATTTTAGCGATTCTGCGAGCTATGTCGGTCACTCTGGTTCTCCTACGGATCTCCTCATTTCTGATTCGATCACGCAGGGAAACTCCGAGCATAGCACGATCAGACGTGGTCGCTTACTATGGGCCTCATAAGAAGGCTCAAGGTCACCCAAAGGGCCTGCATCTCACCTGATGGAAAGTGATGATCAGGCCGAAGGTATTTTTGTTTCTTTGGGGCGCTCGTAAAAAAAACTCCTGAGCCGTTTCGATGTTATGACTCGCACTGTCACGAAGTTTTCAGATCTCATGTAGAGCCAAGCTTCTAACTCTACACGTTCTAACTCTACAAGGCCTACTTCACAAACTCTACGCCTTTTTCATCCATACTGATTAACAGAAAACTATCGGCCGACTAAAAGTCTGCAGTCTGTGAAGTGTCTTATATTTTCTACACAAATTCTTGAGAAATAAAAAGTTTACTTGGTTTATTATAAAATACTAAGTAATATTATACACTGCCCGCCCGAGGCTTGGAAGACCTCGCAAAAGCGATTGCTTTGCGAAGAGTATATTAAATCTAGAGGAGGTACTGGGGCTTCCCTCAGCGTCTTAGAGGCCGTAGAAAATACGGAATTGAAAGTATTAAGCTCAACACGTGTTACTTAAATAACTTTTAGGGCACAAGTAAGAAAATAAAGAAAGAAATCTTAATTTTTATTTAAGCTTTTAATTTATTCCCATCCCTGGGGGTTGTCCAGCAGTGGACGTCAGTTGGCTGAAAAGAATTTGGAAAAATTATATTTGTAAAGTTTAAGTTATTTAAATTATTAATTACTCGTGAAGATTAATTGTCTTTTCAGTTCACATTCTCTTCCATTGTTATGTTCCATTACCTCTGTCTTTATTTACCTTTTTTGTATTGATTTAATGTCCATAACAATAAATATTTCTTTCTTTCTTTAATAAAATTGCTTTCTACGCTTAGCAACGTTATTTTCAGCTGAATTACTCCAATCAAATTCGTATTCACACAACACTACATTTATTTTGTCCAATGAATTCCGATTAAATCAACGGAGCATTCACACAAATGCTTAGAGCACAATATCGCTTGGTTTCCTCCTTGGAATTCTACAGAAGAATCTCTAAATGAAGCATTGGAATTTGTCCAAGTTGCTCGCGTGGAAACTTACAGAATTCCATTGTGTGCGGTACCAGGTGGTTTTGATTTTGACAATCGNATCCTTGGATTAAGTTGTTTGGGGTCGACGTGGCCTTAAGGTTCGACCCAAACGCGTGCAGCCCGCGTGCACGATTTCCTACAGATTTCTACTGATCGCTATCGCAATATAAAATCATGAAGTTAAAATTTCTGTTAAGTTAGAATTTTGGTTGTTTTCTGTTAAGGTTAAATTAATTTTAGGTAGGTATTTACTACATAACAGGGCGACAGGGATCTAGGGCTTCTTTTGATCTGCAATCCAATACCTACGATTTTGATTAAGCTTGTATCTATAGATCGGTCTATCCACGAAGACGCGCCCCACCAATTTTTAGTCGAGGGAAGCGCGGGGTGCGGGGAGTTTGATCCGAGCAATCCGAGCGTCATTGATCAATTTAGCGTGTACCGATAACACTCAAACATTCGCTGAAGAATGGTGGGGTGCGTCTTTGTGGATGAAACGATCTATAATGCCTATTATTTATTATCTCCTCTATGTTCACAAATATGGTCACCCTAACGAGATCGGTTTGCCAAAATCTGCACGTTCCGCAATTGTCCAGGGGTTTTGAATAAAATGCTGTTATATTATGAAATAACGTGTGGGTGTGACACGAGACATGTCCAAATATTGTGCCTAAAGAATGCGGCGACAGACGGACTGACTTTTTTATTATTTTCTATTTGAGCTCGTCTTTACTTAAAAACTAACTAACAATGTAACATTAGAGTGTGGTTCTGATATAGTAGGATAGGATCATCCTAGTCTTCCGTTGATAAAAGATGACTNAAACGTGCCAGTTGTTGTGGAAAAATGTGTTAATCCAGTCACTTCGTCAGTCCCTAGTTGAGTAGCTTTATTGATGACAATAAGAAATTGTATATAATTTAATTAGTATTTACGTGTGGTTTTTTGGCTATTTTCGGCACATCGTATTAAGCATCTTAAAATATAAAGTTAATCTGCATTTGTGTTAAGTTTTACTCCAAATCGTCAGTCCCTAGAGCGTCAGGCCCTAGCTTTAAACGGCACTTGGGACTAAATTACTAGTTAGAGAATGATGTTTTTTAAATAAATAGTGATAATAACAAAACAACTACATTATGTATATTAACTTATCTATAAATGTTAGGGTTATAAGTTTTATACTTTATTAGAAGTCATATAGGAGTAATGTAGTATGAAAAAATTTAAAATTATAATTTCTCCTAAAATAAAGCATAAAGTGACTGGCCCTTTTAGACATAACATAATTAATTAATAAACTATAATTTACACTAATAAAGTATTCAAAAGCATCTTAAAAAAGTTACGGACAAAATGACGTCGAAAATATACAGATTTTTATGGAATGACCCAAATAGTGACATGAAGCTACATGAACTATTATTTTTTTGGAGCAAGAAACATTTATACATCGTGTCGTGCATGAGCAATATTGAGCATGAACAGAAAAAATATTGAGTTGAGATACTTTTCCTACTAATATTATGAATGCGAAAGTTTGTATGGATGTCTGGATGTTTGTTACTCTTTCGCGCTAAAACTACTATGCGGATTTTGATGAAACTTTACAGTATTGTTGTTTACAACCCAGAATAACATATAGGCTGTAATTTATGACGATCTGTGGCAAACTGAATTTCACGCGGGTGAAGCCGTAGGCAAAAGCTAGTATCTAATAAAACGTCGAGTGGGATCAGAAATCTTACTCTAAATTTTATAAACCCGATTCAAGTCTGTCAACAAATAGTACCTATTCAAGATCTTGAGTGCAATAAAGATCATCTTGAGACACAGAAAAATGTCGAGAAAAAAATTGAGTTACAGAAAAATACTTTTCTTGAGTAAAAATAAGGTTAGGCAAACAAATCGAGTGTCGACCATTTTATTCTATTCGACTAGCATTTTCTGATTTACAATCCAGATAAGTATCGCCGGAATAGAAAGATATTTGCTCATGAAAAGTTAAAGGGAAATGAAAATAAGATTTTCTGATTTGAGATCTTCAACTTGAACATGCTCATTCTCTACTCAAGTCTTAAGATAATAGTTACACAGGATAGAAGTTAAGTTAATGAATTTACTGTAATCTATACTTAATTTAACCCATCTAACAAGAAAAGCCTTAGGCCAATTAATAACATCACCCTGCAGCCAATAGGGGCGGAGCAGTAAAGAAAAATGTTGCAAAAACCGGAAATATTATTATATTTTCACGACACTATAAATTGCTAAATTGCGATATCGACTGTACATTATGTATGAAAACGATCATTAGACCAACATAAAAGTGTGCTATTCCAGGTTCAGAATAATTAAGGGCAAACAGACCCTGATTGGAACTAGAACCCATATCAAGCTTCACTGCAAGAGCAAACAGGGCCTAATACAATACATGTGTGTTTTGGTATTTATTTGTATTTGGTATGATTTCAGTATAATTATTGTCGAAATTGAACCGAGAGGCTCTTTAGTACCTTAATAACTCGATATAGAGTCTAATTTAGCTTAATCATAACAAAAGTCTCTATACAGGGTGTTAGGTAAATGGGTATATGAGCAGACACTAGCCCATGTTAACATGGGCATATAAATGGTATGGTGAAGTTAGAAATTTGATATCATCATTTTAATTTTTTAAATTTTCATACAAAATCAATTTTATAAAATCCGATTTGTATGAAAATTAAAATAATTAAAATGAAGATATCAATTTTCTGACTTCACCATACCATTTATATGCTCATGTTAACATGAGCTAGTGTCGGCTCATATACCCATTTACCTAACACCCTGTATACGTGCCCTCTGAAGTAAGAAATCATTTTTCTTATCATACAAAGAACTTGGTAATCCCATTATTCAGTATGAATGTGTTGTGAATCTATACTAATATTATAAGATTATCTGTCTGTTACTCTTGAGGTTAATGTCAAAATTGTTAAACCAATTTTAATGGTTTTTTCCATGGAGATAGAGAATACATAAACGAAATTAGATTATTTTGGCTCAAAAATCCCTTGAAAGCGTTAAATAAATAGGCATTTTGTGACCTTACACATTAATAAATACCTGACAGAGACTACGAAAAAATATTTCGACAAACTATTGAAATAAATATAAAAAAGTAAAAAAACATGTCAGGTGTAATTTATCGAAGCTGAGGCAAACCCTAATATTTTGTAACATAAATAATAACGAAGTTGTTTTGATGAGCCAATCAAATGAAAATAACAAACTGTGATGTAATCCAATAATATGTTTCAATAATCCCAGAATGCCACATTATATTATGTAATCCAGTAGGTAATCCATCTCATTAGTTAAAGTTCAGTCTATGTTGTGTACATAATTATGTACTTACTCGTATACACAATACACACACATGTCATATTTATGCTCATTATTTTTATGTTGTATAACGCCCCTATTCACAAACATTATTATGAGATATCTATCACAGTGCGCGTGGACACACAGTATGACACACGAACCAACACAGAGCTCTATTCAACGCTGTGCATTCGATTTGCTGCGTCACTTAAGCAAGCATGCATCGTTTGTGAATACGGGCGATAATTTTCCACTCCCCCAATATTTTCCTTAATGATCGGTTGGTAGCCGCGTACATCCAGCGCCTTAGGATAGGCATAATTATGTTCAGCAGTGGACGTCCTATGGCTGATATGATGATGATGATTATGATGAACTTTCCACTATTGTTTATAACCTTGCCATCCAGCGTGGCAATGTGGCCAGCCTTCTTTGCACCTTCTCCCAATGGAGCGATTTGAATGATTTTTTTTTATTTATAAAGCTTGTACACACTTATTTTAATTTGTACTTTTTTTTTTAATTTAGGATTAGTTTAGTTCAGTTAAGTTAATATATTACTTATTTAGTTGTAAAAAAAATACCATGAACTTTTTAGGTACTATTTTTTTTCTTCCTTTCTTTTCTTTATAATTGAATATTAATCATACATATTTTCAAAGAGGAGCCTGTCATAATTACGCGAAAAGCGCAAGTCAATAAAAGCCAGCGGAATAAACGTTCGCCGAAGAGATAATTTTGTATTTTGTTTACCCGAAGAATTGATATTGATTCAGTCTGCTCGGGCCTTGATCAAAACATAACGAGGCACACTGGGAGATAAAATCAACAGCAAAAATACTAGAGTAGTAAAAAAGACTTTGTGGAAATATCGGTTGCATTATCTAAACTCGCGGCTTCATGCCTGCAAAACAAACTTTATAAGGTCGAGCTAAAGAGCTACTTCAGTGAAATTGTATGTATTCCAGTAGGCCTAAGATGCGCGCCGTGATAGGCGGTTATCACGCCATTTTATCGATTTTGCCCATACAAATTGACGTCGATAAAAGTTATCACGGCGCGCATCTTAGGCCTACGGCCTACAGGTGTGATATTGACTATGAAGACATGTATATGATGGGCTTGGTTCAAAATGGAGTCTAGATTCCAATTAACTATTAATCTTTCTGAAGAATTTTGCCGAATATGATGAATTTACAGTAACTAACATAAAAGAAAAGAAAATAAAAATAAATAAATATATCCATGCATAAGAAATGCTTTCTCTTGTAAGTTACATGTCAAATGTAATTTTACATCATGATCATCATTATTCTGCAATTTTCTGAGCACAATTTTCTGCTGTATTGATATCCATCAAAAACTCACTGCTTTGCTTACGTATCAAAAGTAAAATGTTCGCCACAAAAACTTCACTTTTTTACATCTAAGCAAAAAAAAAAATGCTTGCCACTCTTACAGTCAGTGTGTCTCAATTCAATCAGCTTGTCCAAATTCTTACCTGTCCGGTAAAATCAAACCGCCCGGTCGTCCGGTCGGCTGAATCGGCAGCTGTCAATTTCCCGGACAGTCCGTAGTTTGCTCATTTGGAGGCAGGTTAATGAGAATTGACAGCTCATGGAGTAGGGTGGCTGCACCAATTGTAAACCAGGAACCAATACTGAAACATTTCTAACCAATATAATTATTAACCTTCTGTGGGCTGAGTGTGAGTTTTTGAACGTTTCCCGCTTGGCGCGCTGTACAATCCGTCATACATGAAATGTTATTTTTTGACGCACTCACTAGTGAGCGCGTTTGATGAAAGCTCACACTCAGCCCTCTGTTGATTTTTGGTATCCCTGCTTTACTTCACCGATATACTCTCAATCTCGAATCTCGAAAAAAATTCTCAAGTGGCGACCTCGTACCGGAAGATGTAATGTGGGCAGGCCCTCCACTAGGTGGACCGACGATCTGGTGAAGGTCACGCGAGGTACCTGAATGCGGGCGGCGCGGGACCGGTCCTTGTGGAAATCCTTGAGGGAACCCTTTGTCCAGCAGCGAACGTCATTTGGCTGAAACGAACGAACTTTACCAATCATAGATAAAAAAATATGTAACGCAGCTACATTTAAAAAAAAATCAGAACATCAATCGTTTATACGTTTTGGGCGGCCATTTTAGTAAGTGACGCGTAAAATATTAATTACAAATATACAGTTTACGAGCCATACCATATTATTATTTCTATTATTCATTCATTCATTCACATGATGAATACAGCGAGAGGCATTAATTCGTACATTTATGAGATTACCTATTCTGATAAAGATAGTCTTTGTGAGAAACATTCATTCTGTCGTTCATTCAACTACCTACTTACTTGTTCATATTTTCGTTCTTATGTATGATCAATGGAATGGCTTGAAATTCACAGTCATGTAAATGCTTTAGGGTCAAAATGTATTTTTATTTATTTATAATTAATTTAATTTTGTATTTTATTACCATCTTATTTCATGTTAAATAAATCGTTTAACGAGAAAATACAAACAGACAGAGTTACTTACTTATTTATAACGTTGTATTAATTATTTTGTCTTGAACAAAGCAAAACTAATTTTCTCCAGCGAAACACAAGCAAGATTTTAATGAAATTCCTTCACGACTAAATAAGGACTATCCCCGCCTTAAACCTCTAAAAAGGCAGGAAAATGTATTTCCCACATTAGGTACTTTTACCCGACTGCGTAAAAGAGGGTAATGTCTGTATTAACTTATGTAGAATTTATCCACAACGAGGAAACTTTGGCCTGCATCTCGTTCGTTTCAGCCGTAAGACGTCCACTGCTGGACAAAGGCCTCCCCCAAGGATTTCCAAAGACCGGTCCTGCGCCGCTCGCATCCAGGCGCCTCTCCCGCGACTTTCACCAGATCGTCAGTCCACCTAGTGGGAGGCCTACGCTACGTCTTCCGGCTCGTGGTCGCCACTCAAGAACTTTCCTGCCCCAGCGGCCGTCAGCTCTACGAGCTATGTGCCCCGCCCACTGCCACTTGATTTTAGCGATTCTGCGAGCTATGTCGGTCACTCTGGTTCTCCTACGGATCTCCTCATTTCTGATTCGATCACGCAGGGAAACTCCGAGCATAGCACGCTCAGACGTGGTCGCTTACTATGGGCCTCATAAGAAGGCTCAAGGTCACCCAAAGGGCCTGCATCTCACCTGATGGAAAGTGATGATCAGGCCGAAGGTATTTTTGTTTCTTTGGGGCGCTCGTAAAAAAAACTCCTGAGCCTTTTCGATGTTATGACTCGCACTGTCACGAAGTTTTCAGATCTCATGTAGAGCCAAGCTTCTAACTCTACACTTTCTAACTCTACAAGGCCTACTTCACAAACTCTACGCCTTTTTCATCCATACTGATTAACAGAAAACTATCAGCTGACTAAAAGTCTGTGGTCTGCGAAATATCTTACATTTTCTACACAAATTCTTGAGAAATAATAATTTTACCTGGTTTATTATAAAATACTAAGTAATATTATACACTGCCCGCCCGAGGCTTGGAAGACCTCGCAGAAGCGATTGCTTTGCGAAGAGTTTATTAAATCTAGAGGAGATACTGGGGTTTCCCTCAGCGCGGTCTTAGAGGCCGTTGAAATACGGAATTGAAAGTTTTAAGCCCACCACGTGTAACTTATATAAGTTTTAGAGCACAAGTAAGAAATAAATCTTAATTTTTATTTAAGCATCTTATTACCATCCCTGGGGTAATTTTTATTTAAGCATTTTATTTCCATCCTTGGGGGCTTTTATCCAGCAGTGGACGTCATTTGGCTGAAAAGAATTTGGAAAAAAAATATTTGTAGATAACGTATAATAGGGTAGGTATGTGTTACAGTCAAAACTCTCAATCAGTAAAAAACACTTTTGACTGATTATTCCACTTAAAAGTGTTTTTGACCGATTATGAGTTTTGACTGTAACATATTATTGTAAGTGGGTAGGTACATCAAATGAAACGACTTGTGAACATCAATAGGTTTTATTTCTGTATGACGTTGCTTGAACTTAAATTGGCGACTGTATTGTTGTAGGATAGGATAGATATCTAAATATTATAACTCAAAGGTGACTGACTGACTGACTGACATAGTTATCTATCAATGCACAGCCCAAACCACTGAACGGATCGGACTGAAATTTGGCATGCAGGTAGATGTTATGACGTAGGCATCCGCTAAGAAAGGATTTTACGAAACTCCACCCCTAAGGTTAGGGGGTAAAACGGGATCCACGCGTACGAAGTCACGGGCGGCCGCTAGTAGTAAATAAGTATACAAACTGAACATTTTACTTTCCCCATAAAAGATTTCCCACGAAATTATAGAAAGCAAAGTTATTTTCAGCTGAATTACTTCAATCAAATTCGTATTCACACAACACTACATTTATTTTGTCCAATGAATTCCGATTAAATCAACGGAGCATTCACACAAATGCTTAGAGCACAATATCGCTTGGTTTCCTCCTTGGAATTCTACAGAAGAATCTCTAAATGAAGCATTGGAATTTGTCCAAGTTGCTCGCGTGGAAACTTACAGAATTCCATTGTGTGCGGTACCACATGGTTTTGAATTTGACAATCANGACAATCGCTACAACTAGGTAAGATCTGGCAAACGTACCGCTTATTCACAGTCAAATTGTTGTCGACGGTGTAAACAACTAAGTTACCTAATTTTCTCCAATTTTACTGTCATATTTTCCGATAGTTAGGCTGGATGGCACCATCTTACTTTGACTTTAACAAACGTCAAAAATCTGTCAAACTCCATACAAAATTCTCCGGTTATCGTTATAGGTAGTTACGGTCAAAGTTAGGTGGTGCAACTCAGCCTTAGTAGTTAAAATACCAGCTGTCATTCGGGGAATTGTAAAATTTCTAATCCCCTGAAGTAGTACAGGTACCAAAAAAAAATTACATGTACAGTCAACATTACATCATCCTTGTATCAAATTTTCAGTGTAGCTCCCAGGTAATCACTACATAAAATGACAATGTTTAGCTTAACAGTTTCCAGTCAAAATGTAGAGTCGGCTGTTTGGTGTAGTGGTTCGTAAAATGGCCAAGGATATTTAAACAGGGTGGAATTGTGTAATGCCACTTGGAGGGAAAGCACTCTTAATACTGTAGATAGCACATTTTACTCAAAGAAAACATTATTTTATTTTTGAAAAGTAAGAGAACTGCATTTAAAGATTTCCGATTTTTTTTAGAAAATTCACCACCATACCATACAATTTTCTGTAAATAATTAAAATAATTTAAGATTTCATGATTTTCCTTTTATTTGATTTATCAAGTTTGTTAGAGAGATTAATCATCCTTATACTTAACCCTAACGATCGATGCAATAAAAATATGGGGTATAATTTTCAACAGTGTGCCTACCATGAGTTGACGTTAGGTGAGCTCGCTAGCGAATACGTCAAAAAATTATATGAAGATTTTATTTCTTGAAAGTAGCCGCTAGGGGCGCTGCACAATATGTCATACATTTAAATGTCATTTTTTTATGCAGTCGCTAGCGAGCACACCTAACGTAAACTCATGGTAGGCACACAGATTTTAGTTATTTCGATTCTCGAGTGTGGTAAGCTTTTTGGAAATATTTGAATGTAGTTCTATTTCTTTTCAAAAGTAAAGGAATATTTCTTTGAGTTTTTCTATCAACAGTATTAGGAGTACTTTCCCTCCAGGTGGCATTACAAAATTCCACCCTGTATTATTTAAATAGCAGTCCTGCCCGCAATATCGTCCCGTACACACCCTCAATACCTTGCAATATCGTAAATTATTTATAGACAGACGGCAGATCTGTGTAATGAAATTTCGAATTCATCAGTCAATTGGGAATCGCTTTAGTAAATTAAGAGGATTATCGGAGAATCTCGTCGACTACCCGAAATAATATTTGATCGTGTCTCAAGGGAGCTTTCAGGGACAAAGAAATCTACGAATGTATTTTGGAGATAGTTTGAACTTTATTGACGCTTGAAAAAAGTCGTGTCGACAAAAAAAACTTTTTACAACAGCATTTGAAAAACTTAGCAACACATTTTGCGATTCATTTTTATAGGGTAATTCCAGGATACATGCCCCACTGGGATAGGTGCCGCGATTTTAAGTACACTATGTTACAAGCAACTTAGCCTAAAGTTATAGTACGTATAATAGAAAGGGACCTCCCCGTACCACTTTTCGCCTCGCAAACCATCAAAGAGTGCGTTCGTTTAGCCAGTGAGAGCAAAAATCTTCCGCGGCCAGACCTTAGCGAGCGTCGAAATAATATTGGTAAGAATTTTTTAAGGGATATTTTTTTTGTCAGCTGTAAAATGAAGCAGATTTTTATAGAATTTGATAGACTATCTTATAAATTATACGGGATAGATATGTTTAATTCGATTTTTAGTGTTATTATATTTTTTATTAAAAACGGCACCTATCCTATGCTAAAAGAATAGTTGCCTAATTTTTTTTGGGTATAGATGCCCTTAGGGCCATGTCCCATGCACCTAGGGGCATCTATCCTAACCTGCTCTTTTTGTCACAGGTAGCAAGTAAGAAGAAAAAAAGCATGTAGTACGGCTAACCTTAGGAAAGTAATAAATAGGGTGCCCTTCTGATCGAATTACCTTTTTACCCGACTGCGTTAGAAGCAGTAGTATTATTTTTAATAAAAAATATTAAATTTCATTTTTAATTCATTTAATAACAAACAATCTTAAATAATAATACTTGGCTTATTTGATTTCAAAATGCATTTGATCCTTAGAATTCAAAAACTGTATTAACGAGTCATCTATCCCTGCATCAGGCATCTATCCTTTGAAACAATCATACAGTGAGTCTTCTATCCCCCACATTAGGCGTCTATCCCACTTTTTAGAGGTCAATTAAAATGGTATTTACTCAGAATCGGTATAATTTAAACTAAAATAATTATAGTAATATCATAGACGAAAGACCAAAGTTTACAGATACTAAGGTCAAATTGTTGATAAAAACTTACTGACTGAGTTACAGAGCTGTTTCAAAAAGTGGGGCATCTATCCTGGACTTACCCTATTATCTATACCTACTTCTATACTAATATTATAAATGCGAAAGTAACTCTGTCTGTCTGTCTTGCTTTAACGCCTAAGCCGCTTAACCGATTTTGATGTTTGGTATAGAGATAGTTTGAGTCTCGGGAAAGGACATAGGATAGTTTTTATCCCGGCTTTTGAAACAGGGACGCACTATAAAGTTTTTCTGTGACAGACAAAATTCCACGCGGGCGAAGCCGCGGGCGGAAAGCTCATTATAAGGAGGAAAGATTTGATTAATTTTGTTTGTATTTGGCTCCGATACGACTGGACCGATATGAAAAAATCTTTCACCATTAGAATACAAAAATATTTTTTTTTGCGTTATTTGTGTAGTATATTTACAGACTATGAAAAAAAAAAATAGAGAGCTCCGTCTTCATCTCTCTGTTCTTTACAAAATAGACAGGGGAAGACGTGCCCTTCCGGTACCGGGAATCGAACCCGAGCCTCCTGGGTGAGAGCCAGGTATCCTAGCCACTAGACCATACCGGAGTTAACAGGAGTGGTGAAATTTCTTGTCCTATTTCAAAATATCATCTGTTGATATTCGTGTTATTCACAAAGCTGTTTTTAGGAGTCTTTTAGTAACTTGGCCCATTTTCAGCTTGGTCCACGGGCCAAGTTGAGATTTTTAATATTTTTTTCTATCGGCAACTGGGCCCTCTAGATTTTTAGATTCTAGAGTAGATTTTTGTTAATTTGGTATGTATTAATAAAACGTGCATCGGTCACATAAAGACGGTAGCAGTTTATTTAAAAACAATCCGAGCGCCTGCTTCCGTAAAGCACCTTTAGGGATGTAACGAATATTCGCATTCGCATATTTTTGTGAATTCGTAATTTATTCGCAAGATATGATGTGAATATACAGGGTGATTGTTGTATAGTATAAACAAGTGCTACAACATATTTATTTGTATGGGTCTGGGTGTTTTCTTTCTTAAATGTAAGTATTTACAAAAAAAGTATTTAAGTAAGTTTATATCCGTTGCCTGGTGCCCATAGTATAAGCTTTGCTTAGTTCGGGACTAGATGGCGCAGTGTAAAATGTCAAGGGAAATTTTTTCATTTTTATCATCTTCATCATCATCATCTTTTCAGCCATAGCTGAAGCTGCTGAACATAGGCCTCCCCCAATGATTTCCACAACGGCCGGTAGCGGCCTGCATCCAGCGCCTTCCTGCTAACTTTATGAGGTCGTCGGTCCATCTTGTGGGTGAACATCCTGTGCTCTGTATTTAACGTGGCTTATCTGAAACAGTCTGTTATTTATATTTAATGGTTATTTACGATCGATGCTTTGATGGAGGATTAAAATTAATTAATCTTTTAAAGCGATCTGTCTGGAGATCTTATCCCTGTCTAGACTGTTGTTTTGCTTACTTATTAAAATGTTACTACGACCTTGTTTGTTTGAAGCGGTTTTATTTAGCTTGCCCTGTTTAAACTAAATAATATTACTGAAAAAATGGAGGTCTATTTTTTGCCGAAATAATCAGATTGGTTTAAGGAATGAGGTGATATAAAGTTTTTGTTGTCAAATCATCTGTTTAACTATTTATCCCAACATACCGATACCGGGCTCAAAGGTCGTAAAGGACAAAATACCGAAAATGAGTTTTTTATACAGTTGTACTCAGAATTTAATTCTCTATCGATCTGTATATTTAGTTTGTCGAAATTCTCAAAAAAAGTGCCTTTACGACCCATCATATTTGATAAGCTAAACAGAATTCATCGTGAAAATTGGGATGTAAATACCATTTCATTTTTTAGTACAGTTAGCATGGTAGTAAAGAACAAGTAAACACAAAGCTACTTTATGTAGGCAGATGTAGTTTAAATTATTTTTCTTTTGCTCTTTATTTAATTTTCTTTTCCATTTTAATTTTTTTCCTTTTTAACCGTGTTCAAAAAAAGGAGGAGGTTCTCAATTCGAGTGTATGTTTTTTTCTGTATTTTATGATCGCGTCATTTCGGAATTATGTCATCCCGTATGACTACACTCTGTTGTATAGCTGCCACTTTATACCCCAATTTATGGAAAGCTATACTTTATTGACCCATACTAATAAACCGATCCAGACAATAACAATATCCTTAACCGAGCTATAAATACGGCACCATTTTCGCACATTCCCAACAATATCCATTACCAGTAATGACGCAGAAAGTTATTGCGAGAATTTTCTTTATGTGATGTTATAATACATCAACTTGACGTCAGTTTGTCAGGCAATGTAATTATAGGGGGTGTCACCCCCACAAGCTGGGTAGGGGAGACCGAGGACAGTTGTCACAGAGGTGGGACGCATCATAACGTGTTCAGTAATTATATTCGTCAATTACCTACAAGTAATTCAGAAAAAGTAGATACAGATAATTTGTAACTAAGTATTTAATTATATTCTTATCTGCTTAATTTACTTATCCAGACTTCAAATTACAAATTTCGTTCCAATTTCGTAAATTACTTATTATTTTCATAAAACTGTGTCATAATGACATAACGGGTAGATTATAGGGGAGACTGATGAGAGTTGGAACTCTCAGTTGTGACATTGCCGATTTTTAGAAAGCTACTATCAGCGAGCTCGCAAAAGTGCGTATTTGTTTGCTCGAGACGAACTAAAAAACGCGCACTGTCACGAGCTCACTTAGTAGATGTCTGCCGTTTGGTGTAGTGGTTCAGAACGGACTACTATGCCGAGAGGTCCCGGGTCCGATTGATGAATTTTAATTTCTGTGACGGGTCTGGGTGTATGAATATTAAGTATGTAATTAAAAGAAAAAAGGTTTTAAGTATGTTTATATCCGTTGTCTAGTACCCATAGTACAAGCTTTGCTTAGTTTGGGGCTAGAGGCGCAGTGTAAAATGTCCAAGGATATTTATTTATTTATTTTATAATAAGTTAAAATCGACAATACCACAACTCTCCTCTGTTACAACTCTCCTCGGTCTCCCCTATAATCTACCGATTATGTTGGAGCCTATGAAAATATGGCGTCATTATGACGGAGTTTTATGAAAATAATGAGTAATTTATGTAATTGGAAAGACGGTTAGTCTGGATGAGTTAATAAGACTAAAATAGTAATAATTATCTGTATCTACTTTTTCTGAAATAAGTAGGTACTTGTAAATGACGAACACAGTAATTACTGAACACGTTAGCGCTCATGCACACGACGCCGCCACCGCGCCGTCGCCGCGCCCCTACACTGTTCATACGCGCCGAGTAAAACCGGCGCGTATGAACAGTGTAGCGGACGGAAGGTTATGTTTTTTAAACGGGCGCGGCGGCGGCGCGGCAGCGGTGTTCACGCGGCGCGTACAAACAGTGCAAAGGCGCGGCGGCGGCATCGCGTGCAGGAGCGCGAGTGATACACGTGGATACACCATCATAAAATATGTACGAGTACCTTAGTAAGTTATTATTTATTTTTAATATTATGTTGTTAGACATAGCTATTGAACATTACTATGAGGTCTCGCGTGTGGACGCACAGGGTCCCAAAAACCTATAATACTTGAGTGGCGGAGTGACACACACAAACCAATCACAGAGCTCTATTCAACGCTGTGCGTTCGACATCGCATCGCGTTGCTGCTTCACTTAAGCAGGCATCGTTTGTGAATAGGTACGGGTGTTAGAGCGCTTTCACATTAGGGCGTAAGAATCGCGACAGCGGCATTTTTATAATGTGAAAGCATGCATCCACTGTCACATATAGGGTTTCTGATTTCTCGACCTATTTTTTTTCTCGAGTTTCGGGAATTCTCGAGGCGAAAGTCTCGAGTTTTCTCGGGTCTCGAGTCTTTAAATTAAAACTGTTGAAATCTGTTGAAATTTAATTAAAACACAGGTTTTTTAATCTAATATACCTACTTTAATGCACAACAATCGATATTAGAATTTAGTACCACTTATTTTGGTAAGAAAACAAACAAAAAATGAAATCTTCTTTCATAATTAATATTAACTAATAATCATAACTTAGTTATTAACTAAAGGAACAAAAGTCATAAAGTCGCGTGTAATTTAAGGATAAATAAAAATTAAAAATCTGGAGCTACAATTGAATCACTTGTTTTCCAAAGGACACAAGTCCAAATAGCAAAATTACGATAAATAGTTTTTTTTTATAAACAAAAAAACATTTTTTATTTATTTTTTAAAATTTCTTTATGATAACGACTTGAATAAACTTTACGAGGAGGCACGAGTACCTAACCTAACAGACAGTTAACAAATTTTTCGGTCTTTAAATCACTCAGAGTTAAACATACATAATAAATAGGTATAGCATACTCGTAGGTAAACATTATTACTTAGTTTCGATTGAGATCATTAATTGCAAATCAAATCAGTAAAAAAAGGAAGACTAGGCCAGCCTAAAAGCAACGTTAACCTATTAAATAATTAAAAACTTACTTTTGTCTAAGAAAACAGGCTTTCAAGACTATTAAAGCTTCAAAATCGAAACTCGAGAATTCTCGAGCTCCGGTAATTTTTTTCTCGTCTCGAGTGAAGCCAAATTTCTCGAGTTTTCTCGAGTTCGAGAAGGCTCGAGCAGAAACCCTAGTCACATAGTATAAATTAAATAAATAATTTTCGGCAGCGCGTCTGTTGCGCGTTTGTCGCGCTGCTAAATCGCCTAAGAGCAGGCGCACACCGTTGATTTTTAGTTGGCCGATAGTTGTACCCGATTTTAAATTGAATGAAGAATTGGCCAAATCGAATCGGCGTTGTGTGCGCACTCCCATACATGCCCATACTGATCAACTGCCCGACTAAACTATCGGCCGACGAAAAATCAACGGTGTGCGCCTACTCTAAATGTGAAAGCGCTCCTAGGTTCCTTTTAATAGCACTTACAAAAAAGTAATTTGATTGGGGAAGTAGATTAATAAATAAAGCAAACATCAAACAAAAGGGGACTAATACTTTATTAAGTGAAGGGTTTGAAATATGTAACTGTTTCTACTGAAATGTTTTGTTAACAATATAACAAAGCCCAAAACAATTGCTTTTAGTTCCACAAACAAGTCGATTTTAATTAATGTTAAAATTGTCGAGCTCATCTGACCGCTGTTAAGCTGAGGTAAGCTGGTTCATGAATAGGGGTCTTCCTAGTTAAAAATAGCATTTTAACGCCCGTATTCACAAACGATGCTTGCTTAAGTGAAGCAGCAAATCGAACGCACAGCGTTGAATAGAGCACTGTGATTGGTTCGTGTGTCACCCTGTGTACGTACACGCGCACTGTGAGACCTCATAGTAATGTTTGTGAATACGTGCGTCATTTGGCTGAATGATAACTTAATGTTCGGTTGGAAAATATATTTTTACCCGACTGCGCCAGAAGGAGGGTTATGTTTTTATAGCTTTTTATTAAAAAAGCTATTGTGGCTTTTTTGCTGTTAAAAAGGTTTCAAGAACTTTTGCGAAGCCTCCGGCCTAAATGTACTTTTTACCCGCTTTTAATTAAAAAACATTTATTGTAGCTTTTTTTATGCATAACATTTATTCCTGTTAAAAAGGTGAGTAAATTGATCATCTAATAAAGATGGAACTAGAAGGGAGTCTATCCTCGAATTGGCTTAAACTCCCCTTAATTTCTTCTAATATTTTTTCTCACTACATGGAGTTGCAGTATAGTTGTTGCAATTCACGAAGGCGATTGAGCTTTAGGTACATGTGTGGTGGCTCGCTACTGTTCGTTTTTCAAAAGACACATTGCACTATCGTTATGTGCATGTACACGTATACACACAAGTAAAGCTCACTCGCCTTAGTGAGTTGCAAGAACTATAGTGGGAATGAGAAGTGGGAATAGTCCCTAGGACCTCTATTTTGGAAGTTAATAATGGTATGATATCGAGTCACTTCACTGAAGTAGAATTTTGTTCTCTGAACGAGCCTTTTGCACCTTCATCCCTTGTGGCTTCATATGGCTGGCAATGAAGTTATTAAATAAATTATCTGAACGAGAAAACAATGGTTCTTGTAATAGGCTATCGAAAAAACGTTTTACCCTGCGCTTCAATGTTTTTGTAGTAGAAACGCTCGGTCCTCGTGGCCCGACATAATTTTGCTCTAAGTCTGGAGAATTAGTGTGGTTTAAATTACAAAGGTAAGCGTTCGTTCGCTCGTTTCAGCCAAATGACGTCCACTGCTGGGTTTCCATAATAACCGGTCCTGCGCTGCCCACAAACAGGTTCATCAGTCGACCTAGTGGGGGGACTGCCCACGCTACGTCTTCCAGGCCGTGGTTGCCACTCGCGCTTTTCTGCCCTAACAGCCATCTCAGCTCTACGAGCTTTATAAGAGAGCGTAAGTAGTTGTTTTTTTTTCTTTATTTCATTACACATAGATAGGTAAACATCATGTTTGTCATCAACTCGTAGATTTTATGAGTAGTCGCTTATGACTACTCATAAAATCTAAATAATAATAATCTTGTGAAATAGCATAATAATTGAAGCTACGGTTTCCGAAGCACGGAGTTATTTTCTTCAAGCATGAAGAAAACTTTTAAAATTTTTGCGATCAAGATCTCTAGAACAAGAAAGTCCCTCTCTAATGTCACTTTATTTATTTAGAATTTGTTTACCTTTTGCCGACACCAACTTTCTGCCAAATTGGTGGTAGTTTGTTTGTAACCAGATGATTTAGACTCAGATCTTTGTATATAAATTCCGATAACTGGAAGGATTGAAATTTCTTATCGTTTAATCTTTTAATGACATTTAATCCACGTACAACAAGAATAATTCAGCACAAAGCAAAATCTATAAAGATTTCAAACTAATTAATAATTATTTTGTAACGCCGCTTCCTCTTTTTCCCCGTACCACCAGTCAATACTCTATGCCTGGGGCATTATTGCCAATATCGGTAGGCAGCGTCCGCGGGGATTACCTGTCCATATTGAGTGTAGTAAACAGTTCTAGTGAACCCTTACGCTATGCTGTATATGCGACTGTTGTATGATTGTTTTGACATGAATATAGTAGCTAAATTACTATTGTAGGGGAGACTGGGGTGAGTTGTAACAGTGCGCGTTTTTGGTTTAAGTCTCGAGCTAACAAAATAATACGCGCTGTTCTGAGCTCGCTGAAGATAGGTTTCCAAAAATCTACAATGTCACAACCCTCCTTAGTTACAACTCTCCTCGGTCTCCCCTACTTACTTGTAGTAATTAAAATTTTCTAGCGTTAAGAGTCACATCTCAAACTACTTACGTTTTGAATAACTTGAAAAATCGTATTTCGTATGGCAGAGAACAGTTGCCCGGCAAGCGAAAGGTCTGTGAAACCAAACTGTGGAATGGAATGTCGTCTGCGGTGCCGGTGTTTCCGAACAGATACGACCTGCAAGCTTTCAAGAAGAGAGCGTATCTTCACCTTAAAGGCCGGCAACGCACCTGTAACGCCCCTGGGTCTGCGGGTGTCTATGGGCGACGGTAATCACTTACTATCAGGTGATCCGTTTGTTCGTTTGCCTTGTCACATAAAAAATAAGAATAGAGCTCTGTGATTGGTCCGTGTGTCACCCTGTGCGTCCACGCGCACTGTGAAACCTCATAATAGAATGTTTATGAATAGGTACGTCAGACACTTTTCCATTGTTATTTTAGTTAGTGGGATGAAACAGTCTCTATCTGTTTTACTACCCTTTCCTATAACGTATTTTATAAGACGTGTCGTTTATTATGATTCTGTCCTACCTCAGGGCACTGTTCTGAGACCGTACAGTCTGCCAAGAAAAAGTTCAAAAATATTTTTCTTTTGCTTCATTATCATCATCTTTTGCTTCATTTCAGTATCATTTTTGAGGCAAATGGAAGAGTAAGGTACCTACCTGCATTCCCTACGCTGGCCAGGAGGGTTGAATATATAACATACTAGCTGACCCGGCGAACTTTGTTCCGCCTTAATGGCAATAAATAAGCAGACTTTTTTTAATTTCGAACGAGATAAAAAGTATCCTATGTCCTTCTCCTGGCTCTAAACTACCTCCCTGACAATTTTCAGCTAAATCGGTTCAGCCGTTCTTGAGTTATAAGTGGAGTAACTAACACGACTTTCTTTTATATACATATGTTACAGGAAATGTATGAATTCTAGGAATTGTATACTATTCCTAGGAAATGTATACAATTCCGAAGCTATTTAGGAAATGTATAAAATATTGCTTCAGAGATTTTTTAATACGCACATATCCTAGGAAATGTATACTTTTCCTAGGAATTTTATAGAATTCCAATATTGTATTAGGAAATGTATAAAACTAAGCGGCACAAGCGCGGCCGCGTGATCAGATGCCCCTCGGTAGGTACGCTTAAAATTTCATTTAGCCAAACCACATTGGCCGATAGGTACTTTTAACTCACAATTATTATTGTTTAGCCTGACAGTTGTTATCGCACTATTATACTTTGGCCGAAAAAAAATATTTGCCTATTGGCATCCTTTCTTTCGGCATCACGTATATTACGCTGAACTGAAGTATTGGAAATCTCTAATTTTAACATCTTTTTTATTAAATTTATTGGCATGAAGGTTTTAATATTTCTGTAGCTGGATAACAAAGTCTCGGTTAGGTTAGGTTAGACTTGCGACCTTACACATACACAGCTGCCGCGGCACGGCAGCGCCATTCAAGTTTCGGAGAAAAAAAATGGCGTAATAAAAATCATTTTGTGTAAAAAAAAATTAGGCTTATTTGTGTGCCATAGACAACTAGGCGTGCAAAAAATTTGCCGATTCGATAGAGACCCCGCGTAATCGGACGATGCAATATCCTCCCCTCGCACCGTATGTCCACGCGTATTCATTGAAATCTTAATTACATTTCCGATTGCTGTTTAGGAAATGTGCAAATTTCCTAGGAAATGTGTCTAATATAATTTACATCACACATTTCCGGGTGATTTTAGGACTTATACACAATTCCTAGGAATTGTATACAATGACGGATTTCATACATTTCCTGTAACATATATATAGACTAGCTGACCCGGCGAACTTTGTTCCGCCTTAATGGCAATAAATAAGCAGACTTTTTTTATTTCGAACGGGATAAAAAGTATCCTATGTCCTTCTCCTGGCTCTAAACTACCTCTCTGACAATTTTCAGCTAAATCGGTTCAGCCGTTCTTGAGTTATAAGTGGAGTAACTAACACGACTTTCTTTTATATATATAGATTGAGTAGGAAGTTAAGTGTTTGACTTATTTTTGTAATGCCCTTTAAGTCTGGCTAAGTTCAATTTATATCCTTAGATAAATATTATTTATTACAAAGGTTAGGACATTAGAAGTGTGTAAATAACTTTGTAACACTAACATAATATAGTAAAAGCAAGAAGTGTACCCTATCTTGACATACGTCAGTTATCGGTGGGCTGAGTGTGAGTTTACATCAAATGTTACAAAAAATGTATGAAAATTTTAGTTTTTGAACTTCTCCCGCTAGGGGCGCTGTACAATCCGTCATACATTCAATGTATTTTGTGAGTGGCACAAAGTGAGCACGTTTG
Source organism: Ostrinia furnacalis (assembly GCF_004193835.3). NCBI lineage: Eukaryota > Metazoa > Arthropoda > Insecta > Lepidoptera > Crambidae > Ostrinia > Ostrinia furnacalis. Next base: position 134,539 of record NW_021130773.1, on the reverse strand, counting down.
ATGTTAACTCACACTAGACACACGGTACAGCGCCGATTCCATAATAGGTCTGACTTCGATAAAATGTGTGACGTGAAGTGCCAAACTGCGGAAAATGGCGGAGGATATACATGATTATGCATGAATTATATTTTGTGTTTCTATCATTATTCAGGCAGTTAAAATACTGCACAGTATTAATTACACCACCGTTTTTTTCTACTTTCCATCATACATAGTTTATTGTCTTTACAATGCAAATAGGTGAAGAACACAAGTGCGTGCGTCAATGCTCGCTCGTGAGTGTCCTGTCGATTAAATATCACAGTATATGCCGTCGCGCGTGTTTTGTTTTCGATGCAAACTCGCGGAGATGAACAGTCGGTGGTGACACCTTAAGTAGCCAATAAGTTCGCAACACGTCTTTGTTACAACTGAAATAAGGTTGTGTTATCAACTATATGGACACTTTGGGTGTCGCGAACTATTGACGCTGACTGTACACATGTTTTGATTTATTACAATGTCCGCCCGAGGCTTGGCAGTGGGCAGTTCCCTTCCTTTTGTCAGCTTGCAAAATATGACAGCGGCTGAGAAACTATGTATTTACTTTTTTATTTATCCACGTCAATAGATGTCTGTGAAATTGGATTTTTGTCGGTTTTTGGTGAAGCAAGGTTATTGTTCGCAAGATCTACGATGAAGGATGAAAATATTATATTGTACACATTATTCTGAACCTATCTACTGGCGCCCAATGCACTGAAAGATGTAATGTAGGTAGACCTCACACTCGTTGGACCGACGACCTGTAGAGGACCGGACGCTATGGAAATCTTTGGTATATTGGTCTAACCGAGGATGTCCTCCGGCTGAGAAGAAGAATATTCTGGTAGCATTCTTTTTGGTCTAAATTTTGATGATAAAAAGGTTACCTAACTTTTTGAAAAAAAAAAACAACTTTTAAAAAACAATAGGTACCAGAAAAGTTTGTGTTATTTGAAAAATATTATAGTTGTTGCAATTCACGAAGGCGAGTGAGTTTTATTATGTGTGGTGGCTCGCTACTGTTCGTTTTTCAAAAGTTTTGTTACAAAGTTTATTTTATTACACTATCGTTATGTGCGTGTACACGTACACACACAAGTATAGCTCACTCGCCTTTGTGAGTTGCAAGAACTACGAGTTTATCTAACTCATACTTACAGTTAATTAAGTACTCAAATAACTGGAATACCTATCCTACAATAAGGACCCGAACAATTTGAGAGCATTGTTGTGAATATTTGAAACTACAACGCGTGCGGTGTATAGGTATTTGTGCATTGTGTGAAATCCAACTGAATTTCAGTTTGCATACAAAATTCGATACAATAGTAGAATCATCCAGTAGACTCGCTTAACTAACATAACGTAAATTAATAGTAAGCTCGATTATCTTACATATCTATTACTGTATATCAATACTATCTATACTAATATTATAAATGCGAAAGTAACTCTGTCTGTCTGTAAACCACTGAACCGATTTTGATGAAATTTGACATAGAGATAGTTTGAGTCCCAGGAAAGGACATAGGATAGTTTTTATCTCGATTTTTGAAACAGGGACGCGCGCGATAAAGTTTTTCTGTGAGAGGCAAAATTCCAATCGGGCGAAGCCGCGGGCGGAAAGCTAGTAGTAGTACTATAACGTCCGTTTTCACAAATAATGCTTGCTTAAGTAAAGCCAAAAAATCGAACGCACATTGTGGAATAGAGCTCTGTGATTGGTTCGTGTGTCACCCTGTGCGTCCCCGCGCACCGTGAGACCTCATAGTAATGCCTCCCAAGCCTCTACACAACGTCCCGATTTTTTTTTCTGGGTCTCTTACCGCCCCTCTTTAAGCCTGCAGCGCCCACAAGGGGGCGTTATCGCCCACTTTGGGAAAGACTGCACTAGTTGGACGGACGCCGCGCTGTGGTGCAATTTTTGTTCAAAGTCCACTAGCAGGGCGGCGATGGATGCAAGCCGCTTCCAAACAGTCAGGAAATCATTGGGGATGCCTTGCTTACAGTGGACGTCCTGTGGCTGAAATGATGATGATGACTGTCTATAGATTGCATTATTAGGCTCTTAACCATCTTCGTTAAAGAACGAGATTACTACATTAACATCAGTTGTGGTCATTCAGTGCACCTTTTCACTGTAAGTTTATAACATTGGATATTGAACTCTGTTGTATCTAACAAATAAAGTTGCAAACTCGGAAAATACAGGCTAAAACCTTTACAGGACTTACCTACCACGTGAAGAGCTTTTAGTTTGTATTCTGTACATTTAAGATTAAAAATCTATTTGAGGACATAAAATGTATAGAATTGTATCTACAGGGTGTTAGGTAAATGGGTATATGAGCCGACACTAGCCCATGTTAACATGGGCATATAAATGGTATGGTGAAGTCAGAAATTTGATATCATCATTTTATTTTTTTTAATTATCATATAAAATAAATTTTATAAAATCCGATTTGTATGAAAATTAAAATAATTAAAATGAAGATATCAATTTTCTGACTTCACCATACCATTTATATGGCCATGTTAACATGGGCTAGTGTCGGCTCATATACCCATTTACCTAACACCCTGTATATCTATAAAAGCGAAAGGCCACTGACTGACTCACTCAATCATCACGAAATCTCAGAAACTACAAGTGCTAGAAGTCTCAAATTTTGCATGGGGGTTCCTTTTAGAACGTAGGTGCTCACTAAGACGGGATTTTCCAAAATTCAACCCCTGACGGGGTAAAACGGTATCCACGTGTATGAAGTCGCGGCGGCCGCTAGTAACAATATAAAGTTAAAATTGAGTTTATTTAAAATCACAACTATCCATAAGTAGGTACGTTAAATAAATCGATTAGATAGGTAATATTAAAAATACAAGAGCCTCTATGTATTTATAATTATGTATTCTATTTATATTCAAGAGACCTAGTAAGGAATTATATCCCATCCTAAAGGAAATGAAATGGGAGGAATCGTGTATGTAGATTGTAGATAGAACCTATTGTTTGAGAGAGATTTATGTCAAACTGAGGTATTCAGATATTACAAAAGATCTGTTCATGTGTCAGACCCAGACCGATGAAGACATCCCGTTTTTTGCAGGAAGTTTGCAGGATATATAGATCGTTTCATCCACGAAGACGCGCCCCACCATTCTTCCGCTAATGTTTGAGTGTTATCAGTACACGCTAAATTATCAATGAGTGCACACGCTCACTACAATAATGACGCTTTGATTGCTCGGATCAAACTCCCCGCACCCCGCGCTTCCCTCGACCAAAATGGTGGGGCGCGTCTTCGTGGATGAAACGATCTATTAGTACACGTGTTTTAAGTTCTTACAGTGTCCCGCATTAAAACCATTCTGTTCGAATTTGTAATTCTACTTTCAAACACATTTGTGTGTTCAAAAGTCAGTCGGTATCCTGCAAAACTTGATTACAGTGGAAACGAACCTCCTCGTGTATATTCCAGTTAGTGCAAACGTTCGACAAAACAATTTTATCAAAGGCTTTCCCAAAGAAATTCAAGCGGCCCCATTATGAGAAGCGACGACGTCATTTTAAATTTCCGATTCAAGAGGCCATCTCTATTAAAGCGTTGGATTGCAAGCGGCGGCACGCAGACTAGTGTTGGGATTATGTTCATATTATCGATATCGACAGTTTTTTTAATATTTTATTTTCAGCATAGATAAATTCATGAGCGATTGACCACCAGAAACAGCCGCTCCGTTAAAACAGAGTTTATGTTAGTAGACTAGTGTTGGGATTATATTGATATCGATAGTATTTTTTAAAATAATTTATTTCACCTTAATTAAATACGTAATCGATAGTTAGAACTGAGTTTATCGGTATTTGTGGGCTTTTCCTTTGGGGGTCATACAAAATTTGCATAACGTGAGCAACCATTTCAGTAAATGTAGAGTGTTACATAACAGTAATGTTTGGAGTTTAAATCCAGCGGGAGGTAATGAAACATACGTGGAAGGTTTATTTAGTAAACAACAATACGTATGGTATTAATCAGAATTAGGTAATGTTTTTTGTTTTGGGACAATAAACAGTTTTTGATGTTATTTGTAAACCAAATAAATTAATATCCAAATATTTAATAGGAGATATTAAGAATCAGTACTTATTTAAATATTAATAAAGCTTTCCGCCCGCAGCTTCGCCCGCGTGGAATTATGTCTGTCACAGTCAAACCTTTATCGCGCGCGTCGCCCTGTTTCAAAAACCGGGATAAAAACTATCCTATGTCCTTTCCCGGGACTCAAACTATCTCTATGCCAAATTTCATCAAAATCAGTTTAGTGGTTTAGGCGTGAAAGCGAGACAGACAGACAGACCGACAGACAGAGTTACTTACGCATTTATAATATTAGTACAGATGTATAGAAGTAGGTATAGATATTAGTATAGATTATACCATATTATTATTGACTACTGGCAACACTAGTCAAAGCCTCGGCGAGCATTGAATATCTTGTAGAGAAAAACGTATATTTTGATCTTTGTACTGAAGTAGGTACGAGTCGATTAGCTTCTGTCCATAATCGTATTTTAAAATAAGGCCTCAGCCTCGAGTTTAGCGGGCAGCGGGGCGGGAGCGGCGGCGGCGCGGGAGCGAGGCGGGCAACGCAGACCCGTTCTCGAAACAAGCGGGCAGCTCGCGCGGCGCTTTAGCGGCGAAGTGTTCGGGGTTGTGTTGTCGAGATATTTGTTTTTATTCGCAAACGAAATGTCTGAACAACGGCGACAATTTTATTTCGATTCAAATTTATTCCTAACGCTCGATTTATTGTGGGCAAAAGAAGGAGTGCGCTGCCCGCTCGTTGCCCGCTCCCGCGCCGCTGTTTTCGAGAACCGGTCTATTTGATTTTACGCATAAGATCCTGCCGCTCCCGCGCCGCTACCGCCGCCGCCCCGCTGCCCGCTAAATTCGAGGCTGAGGCCTAAAAGTTTTTCAATTTGATTTTCACTGTAGTTTGAAGGTTTTAAACTTATTGGGTAATTTAATCAACAATTTCCTAAATTAAAACCTAATCTTTAATAAACTAGCTTTTGCCACATATCGTCATAAATTATTATAGCTTTTATGTTATTCTGGGCTATAAACAATAGTATTGTAAAGTTTCAACATAATCCATTCAGTAGTTTTTGCGTGAAAGAGTAACAAACATCCATCCAGACATCCAAATTTTCACATTTATAATATTAGTAGGATAAGAGGCTGAAAAGATTACCCTCTTATTTATTAAAGACCTAGATAAGGTCCTTATAGCTGTCCATTAATTACTTCTTTTAAGGTTCTCTTCTCAGGGCCAGTTGAGTTGCGAACTTTTTGGCTTTTACTGTGTCACGAACTGTATCTGATACAAAATCGCAAGCTTCTGCATGCTATAAAACCAAAGTTAATCAAATTTTAATGACTGTTTCTCAATATACCCGTATTTATATGACTGAACCATAAAGCCAGAGTCAATAAAACCTAATGGTAGTCCCGTACAATACAGAGAGTATTAGGTATTTCAATTGCCTGCGGGTTCAGAGGCAAGGCTCCAATATCCGGTCGCAGGTAGGGTTACCATGCAGAAAAATAGAAAGGACAAAAATACCCACCTATTAAAATCATAAAAAATCATTTTTGTTTATATCTAATGAAAATAGGCCTATTATATATAAGACTTGCAAAATAATAATAAAATAATATACATACCTCCACAAAATTACAGCTCTCTAGTGCCAACAGTTTCCAAGCGAAACCTCGGACAGACAAACAGACATATCGAAACTAAAACTCTTACTATCTTCTGCTCACTACTTTGTCATCATCAGATTCAAATTTTATTTATAACTTTTTCTTTTTTTTCTTTATTTCTGTGTACCCATTCACATGTAAATAATTTATTTTTTAGTGTAGCAATTATTTTTTAGTGTAGCAATAAAAAATTTTCATTTTCATTTTCATTTTCATCATAAATTTGGTCTGTCACTGAAATGATTTATTCGTGCAATTTTCTTAAATAAAAACACTACTTATTTTATTTATTACGGTATACCAACAACATTACATTGATAAAAGATAAACTGGAAAGCGACACCAGACGACAAAATCGCTAACATAGGTTCTTCATGCACTTTTTCTTCCTGTTGGTACCCTTTAAGTTAAAATATTTTTACGACAGTCTGTATTTTTATAGTCTTCAATGTCTACTTTTAACTGCACAAAAAGTGATTGCTTTCATTTCAGCCGCTGAAAGACTTATCTCCAAGTTTAAATTCTAGATAAAGTTCTACAGAAAACAAGAAGTTGTGACAAGCGAAAACCAACCAATGGTCAAAAGTTCTATGTGGCGGTAAAAATTCCGCTCATATCCGGAAAATTCTAGTTAGTTGGTCATCCTCGTCACAACCCTCTTAGTGGTGCGGGAACAGACTGATTGCATGCTGAAGTGTCGGGAGTCGGGACATAGAGGTAGTGTGGGTGACTTTGAATATTTGAATTGCATGTAATACGAGTACTATCTATGTACCTACTGAGTTTGAGACTATGTTGTGAATATGTGATTTCTAATGTAAGGAATTAAACAATCAAGACTCAGTCTTATTATGTGCTATCAGAAACACAGAATCGAATTTCTTTTCGCTCTAAAGCTTGTAATGTCCTAACCAAAATAGTACGACCTACTTTCCAAAAAAATATTTGATACCATAAAAAACACCTTTACCTATCTTGTCTTTTCCTCTTCGGTCTTTATTTTATTTTATTTATTTAATAGGACAACCAACAAGACATAACACTAGAAGACGATCAATATTTACAACGTATTTAAACTTAATCTAAGTGCTGCCTTAATTATAGGTTGTGGACTTATACTCGTATTTTCGGGCTGTAATTGTGGAAGTAAATATTTAACTTTTGTCGAAATTTCAAGGTTTATCTTATGAACCGTAAGCGTTGAGATACCCGGACTAACACCTGTATTCACAAATATTACTATGAGATCTCACAGTGCACGTGGACGCACAGGCTAACACGTGAACCAATCACAGAGCTTTATTCAACGCGGTGCGTTTGATTTGCTGCTTCACTAAAGCAAGCATCGTTTGTGAATACGGGCGAATTAATAGTGGATGCAACGAAACCCAAAAAATGCTAAAAACTGAATTAGCTTTCAATCTACTCCATTTTTTTTTCTAACGTTCATTAAGCTCAGACTTTATTTGTTTTAACCTCAACGAGGAATTTCTTGGCCTGCAAATCAAAATATCCACTGCTGAACATAGGCCTCCCCCAATGACTTCCACATCACACGGCTGGTAGCGGCCTGCATCCAGCGCCTTCGTGCTACCTTTATCAGGTCGTCGGTCCACCTTGTGGGTGGACGTCTCACGCTGCCGTTCCTTGCTGCCCCATCGCCGTCAGTTCTGCGTACTGCGAAAATATTCAAGTAAAATCTCATTAAAAATTTTACCTCACCATCCTACCATAATTTCCTCATTACATCTTCCATCATCCTATCAATTAATTTAATCGCAAACATGAAAGCAACGAGTTAAAGTGAGAGAGAATGTTTCCGGCGGGGGACAACGCAATATCCTGTTCGTTTCGGTGTTCGAGTGAACGCCGGGCTTTATATTCTAATGTGAACATGGTTTTATAAACTCTAGCAGTATAATAATTATCTAGATTGTCTATTTATGTTGCTTTAGTTAATAATATAGGCATCTAATTAGGTAATATTTCTGATTAACACATTGACAAATTTCTGATATAAAAATCAAGATAATGCCCGTTTTCACCCCCATGGTAACACATAACAGGAATTTTGTTTTCATAGGGGTCACTTAAACAATTAGGGATTGATGGTGAAAACGGGCAAGTCTTTATAGCCTAATTTCTTATTGATCTTTTCTCTATCGGTCTTTTTTGATGATGAAATTTTTTTTTTCTAATCATAGTTTACATTTATGATAAATCACACGCAATACTACTTACTTCATGAAATACTACAGTGTGCTTGATGCAGTGAGCTTGATATGCCATGTCTGTAGAATCTGAAATCCATACGGACGAATAAGACAACTTTTTAAGAAAGAGTAAAATTGGTCACTCGAGCAAAGGGCTTGTCAAATCGTGTGAGGACCATTGTGATAAACCAAACCAAGGACCAATTGGGTCGAGTGTCTAACTGCCTATACTTATTGCCCATCGTGCATTCACTGCCTTACAATATAGCTAGGTCTGTATTATGTAAAACGGTCTAAGGCTATCTATCCACTGAAACGGAGTGGAGGTGAAGCGGTGAGAGAGGTACAATCCATTAAAATTTCATAAATGTCCGCTCCTCTTCAGTAGACACTTGTGTGTTACTAGTTTAAAAATTCATTCAAAACTGGGAACCGGAGTGAGGAAGCGTAGAGAGGAGAAACGAGCACGAGCGAACTAATCGCCCATTGCTGGGAGCCCAAATGACTTGTCGCCTGCTTACTTTCAAGCTCAGTATAGAAAACAACAATCAAATCCGTATACTTTTTCGGTGCGCTCCGCTACATATGTATTTCTGCAACTCCACTCCAGAGAATTAACGTTCTTTTTTTAACATATCAAAATTATTCTTTGTTTTCTTACCTGTTTGTTGATATCTCTAGTTGTCACGGTTAAGCTACTGTGAAGCATTTATAGATGAGGCCGCTGTGTACAAATAGGCCGTGCCGTACCCGACGTTACGGCCAACGTATAGCCGGGTTAGGTTGCGCGCCGTGATAAAATCTTGTCGATGACTTTAGACGACAAACATAATATGGGCTTATCACGTAAAATCGATAAAAAGGCGCGATAAACGTTTATCGCGACGCGCATCCGAGGCCTGCAGGTGTCAAGTTATCGCGTCATAGGTCGATAAGTTCTCGATCCACTCCACTACCTATGGACAGGTCAGACACAGTCCGCAACTCCGCTCCGTCTATTTGGCGGTGGACAGGCAGCTTTATACATTCCCTTAAAATCGGTTTGCAGCGCCGGTAGAGGTGGAGGCGTAACGGAATACGCGCTCGGAATTAATTGATTTCGGAAATTGAACTTTGTTTTACTAATAAAAGTGTTGGATTTGAGTTTTTNCCTGGAAATAGTAAACAATACATTATTTACATGTATAGTTTTAATAATACATTTGAATAAATCACTTTATCAATGGGTATATAAACCAAAAAAATTACATCTAATGGTCTTTAAGCCATCAATTTCAGTCTCGTGTTTACTAAAAAATCAAATACGACGTAAAGAGTTATTTTTAGGTCCAATATAATGGGTCGTATAAACCACCGAGTGCCTTTTTTAAGGACGTAACTCCAAGCTAACTTTAAAACTACTGAAGATACCCATTTTTTAAATATCTAGACTTTTTCATCGCAAGAATTGAAAAATGTTTTCTCTTGGTCATTTTTTTATAACTTCTCAAATAAAAAAGTTACGATTTTTTTATTAAAAAAAAAAACGTTTTTTGGCTCTCCTGAAAAGTAGGGTTTTGGTTTATACGACAATTGAACCTGAAGGTATCGATATGTATTTCTGCAACTCCACTCCAGAGAATTAACGTTCTTTTTTTAACATATCAAAATTATTCTCTGTTTTCTTACCTGTTTGTTGATATCTCTAGTTGTCAAGGTTAAGCTACTGTGAAGCATTTATAGATGAGGTCGCTGTGTACAAATAGGCCGCGCCGTACCCGACGTTACGGCCAACGTACAGCCGGGTTAGGTTGCGCGCCGTGATAAAATCTTGTCGATGATTTTAGACGACAAATATAATATGGGCTTATCACGTAAAATCGATAAAAAGGCGAGATAAACGTTTAAACGCGACGCGCATCCCAGGCCTGCAGGTGTCAAGTTATCGCGTCATAGGTCGATAAGTTCTCGTTCCACTCCACTACCTATGGACAGGTCAGACACAGTCCGCAACTCCGCTCCGTCTATTTGGCGGTGGACAGGCAGCTTTATACATTCCCTTAAAATCGGTTTGCAGCGCCGGTAGAGGTGGAGGCGTAACGGAATACGCGCTCGGAATTAATTGATTTCGGAAATTGAACTTTGTTTTACTAATAAAAGTGTTGGATTTGAGTTTTCTTGGTGTTTTTTCTTTCTTGTGTAGTAGTATGAAGGCTGATGAAAGAAAGAAAGCTTGTTTCAAGAGAAATGGTAAGCTCATGACTGAGTCTTATGTCTTAGGTTTTTTAAAACTTTGTGATTATTGTGAGTCATTGTGTTTTGCAAATAGGTAAATCTTTTATCAAATGTCAATGGTAGACTGCATGATTATTGCACAAAAACTTTAAAAAATATTTTTAATTTCGAATTCAAATTCACTAGGAAAGTTTTCGCCAACCCGCTCCTACCTACGCACATATTTAGAATACAATTTGTTTCTCTACCCACGTCACGGCACAAAATTGTATTTACATACCGAGCCAACACCTCCCCAAGGCAGCAGATTGCGCTCATCCTAAATTCAATCAGGTGAGAATACGGGCCTTTTCAAATACTTGTACTACATTACTATCTAGGTAAAGAAGGGAACTTAATTAAATTCTTAGTAAATCTAGAGGTCTGGGTAGGAATAGCCAGTTATTATAGTTTCTGAGGCTTTTGTGATGAAAGATTTATTAGAAAGTGAATTATTATACTGACTCCATAATCTTCTTTTGTTTAACTACAATACATGTGAGTACAATGTTCCTTTGAAGTTTTAATGACTGCACAACCATTGTGTCAGACTTTAAATGCTGTTATAAGGGTTTTAGGTGATTTAATTGAGCTGACGACGGCTTCCAAATTTCTGAATCATTTACCTCTATTTTTCTTCGGTCAATTTTGAAGAAAAGTACACGTCCTAATATTGGTTCAACGCACTATGAAATAGAGTATGTTCATCATCATCATCATCATTTCAGTCATAGGACGTCCACTGCTGAACATAGGCCTCCCCTAATGATTTCCACAATGGCCTGTTCGTGGCGGCCTGCATCCAGCGCCTTCCCGCTACCTTTATGAAGTCGTCTAGGATAGAGTATGTTATTCAGAAAGTATTGCCAGTCATCTTTAGGTATCTACAGTTTGCAGTCTGTAAGCTTTTATTAACACCCTATATTTATAAACTACTTGTCGTAAACTAACTAGGTAATATACAGGGTGGAATTTTGTAATGCCACCTGAAGGGAAAGTACCCTTAATACTGTAAATAAAAGATTTTACTCAAATAAAACATTCCTTCATTTTTGAAAAGAAAAAGAACTGCATTCAAAGAATTCCGAAAAATATCCGAAAATTCTCCACCATAGTATAACATTTTCTGTTAATAATTAAAACAATTTAAGATTTCATGGTTTTCCTTTCATTTAATTTATCAAGTTTGTTAGAGAGATTTCATCCTTATACTTAACCCTAACGATCGATGCAATAAAAATACAGGATGTATTTTTTAACAGAAATTAGTTGGTTCGATTCCCGGGTGTGGCAAGCAAATTTTTGGAAATCTTCGAATGCAGTTCTATTTCTTTTCAAAAATAAAGGAATGTTTTCTTTGAGTAAAATTTTCTATCTACAATATTAAGAGTACCTACTTTCCCTCCAGGTGGCATTTCAAAATTCCACCCTGTATAAAATATAAGTGATGTCAACTACGACTATCGACAACTATGGCTGTATAACGCTGTTTTAAGAGACGTTTAAACATACCCATGTGCCAACAAAGAATAATCCGCCCTGAATAAAGCATCGTGCGCCTTCTTCCGCCCACGAGACAAAGCTGGAACAATGGGCTCTAACTAGCGCGGTCTTTAGGGCAAGTCTAAACGAGGGGCTTAATGAAGGTATGGCCAAGTAGGAATTCATTAAAAAATAATAGACTTAGATTTTTTTTTCTAATAATAAAACAGTATTTTCATTGAATTGATTTTTTTTTCTCTTGATAAAGCGGTAGTTTCGTAGAGTTGGGCTCTCTCGCTTGACTGAACATGTTGAAAGTTCTATTCCCAGCCCAATAACAGTGAATTTTTAAAAAAATATTGAAATCTATTTTGAAAAGTAGGTAAACTTTTCTTAGGCTGGTTTGAATCTTTTTTAAAAGGTGCGACTGAAAGCTTTGAACATTTTTATTGATTGCCCAAACTAGGATTCGAACCCACACTGCAGCTTTAAAATTAATATAGCCTAACCTACAAGGAGATGCTATGCCAATAGAGGCATCGATCCGATGGTAAACTTTTTGAACAGAAGTCCTCAATAACGTAGCATTAAGTCACTCAGCAAGCACTAGAATATTTAATGCACTTGTGAGTACCACTTGAAAAGTGCATTTCATAAATAGACGAAGTATAAAAAGATGGTTTTTATGCTATAGATGTTGCGAACCCACAAAGATAGTAGGTACAGTTCGCTGAGCTTTGCATTCGTGTGAGTACACATGAATAGTGTAGGTGTAGTTTTTATTACCGCTTTTTGGCAATCTATTTGAGGCGCAAGATCTCTGTCGCACTTCATCTCTTGTACTGGCAGCAGCGTGACGTGTTTAATTCTTAGTAGGTTTTTGACTGACTCCCACTCGACATGGGGCACACTGAAAACCAGCGTCGTGGCCTTCCTCACAGGGGGCCACGGCATATGCTGAGTGGGGTCCCATTGCGATGGACATCGTTGTGCATCGTTGTGACATCTGTATAAATCAACAATTGAGACGTAGTTTACTTGGCACAAAAAAGTATAAGGCTGATTTGTACCATCTAACTTTGAACGTAAATGTAACGATAACCGGTATTTTTTGTATTGAGTTTGACAGATTTTTGACGTTTGTTAAAGTTAAAGGTGGCACAGTCACTGCTCAGTTTACTTTCTCTTCCATTATATGTTTTATGTCACCTCTGTCTTATTTGCTTTTTTTATTTACATTTTTTGTCTTTTGTGATGTCCATGGCAATAAATGTTTCTTTCTTTCTTTCTTTTTTTTTGTGTTAAAATTTTTCATATAATTTTTTTGCGAATTTTTAAAGCTTTTTTGTCTGATTCTACTTTTCGTGATCACTAACACAAATGCAAAGCTTAGCTTACGCCTCGTGAACTGTACCTACCTACGTAGCATATTATCTAATACCTCTACATAATAGTGCTTCATAGCTATCATTTGATATTCATGAAGCCTTATAAGGTTCAAATTACAATCCCGTCGGTAAACTATATCGGATAATATCGCTATAATTGGGGGTAAATTAGATTCCCGCTACGCTTTGAAATTATCCGCTCTTGTACTAAATGCAGATTATACTAAAGCTGGATAGAGCTAATATTGAAACTGTTTCAGCTCAAAATGCTATTTTGCAGTTCCTGATTTATGCGAAAATGCATAATCCTGTTCAATAAATTGAATCTGTCGTCGCCATCATAATATGCCACGATTTTCACATCGCCCAATTAGTAGCGACCTGTATAACCTGTATTGTATCCAGCGCCTTCTTGCTATCTCCATAAAAAATAAAAGACATAATAATTAAACGAATAGTATACTGAAAAATGGCTATATTTATTTTATAACTATTATTTATTTTCAGCTAAATAAATCTCGATTCGACTCGGTGTTTCTTTACGAGATCGAATCAGAAATGAGGAGATCCGTAAACAAACTAAAGTCGCTGACTTAGCTTGACGGATTAGCACGCTGAAGTGGCAACGGGCAGGGCACATAATACGCAGGACTGATGGCCGATGGAGCAGCAAGGTTCTGGAGTGGAGGCCGCGTCCCGAAAAACGCAGCGTGTGACGTCCACTCACAAGGTGGATCGACGACATCATAAAGGTAGCAGGATGGCGCTGGACGCAGGCCGCTACCAACCGGGCAACATGGAAAGCATTTGGGAAGGCTTATGTTCAGCAGTGGACGTCTTATGGCTGAGATGAGGATGATGATGAAATAAAACTCAATAATAAAATTGTTCACAACGTTTTATTGCACCGTGTAACCTTTGTATAACAATTGTTATCAAGACCGTCTTAAATACAGTGCGACACTGCAAAATGTACACTTTTGGCCACACTTATTACTTAAAAGATAATTTAATAATTTAGTTACAACGATGACAACAACCAGAGTCCTTTTCGACACAGCGGCTGCAGCGCTGCCTTAACTCTACACGTCTACATAAAAATAATAAAGCGCTGTTTTTTCAACTACAACAAAAAATTCATTATGTAAAATTCTTTCATTTTAATATTGAAAATTATTTAGTTGTATACTTACAAATTACTGATGAAAATAGACTGCTGTTTTTCTATTAGACTAGACGCAGATCACCGATTTTTAGTTGGCCGATAGTTGTGCCTGATTTTTAATTGTATGAAGAATCGGCCAAATCAAATCGTTGTAATGTGTGCACTTCCATCCATGGCCATGCTGATCAACTACCCGACTAAACTATCGGCCGACGAATAATCGATGGTCTGCGCCTAGGCTTATAGTTGTTGCAATTCACGAAGGCGAGTGAGCTTTACATGTGTGGTGGCTCGCTACTGTTAGTTTTTCAAAAGTTTTGACAGACATTACACTATCGTTATGTGCATGTACACGTACACACACAAGTAAAGCTCACTTGCCTTCGTGAGTTGCAAGAACTATACACAGAATACATGTTTACAGTTGAGTTATAGCGATAGTAACAGATGACAATCACCTGTATCCAATACCAATACTCGTATTTTATCTTCATTTTGCTTAGATTACGCACGTCGCACACTGACGCGTGTCTCAAGCGGACGGCATTCGCGCTTGCAGTGGTTTAGAATGGTCTACGACGCTTCGCGCGCATCGTGTCCGTGAATTTGGTCTATGTGTGCGTTATCTGAACGTAATTTGTATGAAGATTGTCTTCTGCTCCTATCTATTTTATGTCTTGGCCTGCAAGCTAAATTCAGCTAAAAAATTTCCGATACCCGTATAGTCCAGTCAAATTAGACATGAACCCTGCATTAATTCGCATACAGCTGAAAATTGGTACGAATGTTCGGAGCACTATTATGAATTAACTGTGAAAAGTCCCCATCGATCCGACATGTGGTAAAAAAAAATTAAAGGTCAAATTTAAAAAATACGGGTTTTTGAGATTTTCAGCTAAACGGTAAGTTTTATCACAAAAATATGTATGACAAGGTTTAAGACCATACAATTGGATGGATTGGATTTATGTGTAAGACCGTTATGAAGAAAACACTTTTTTGACTCTTCGGATCATCGAATCTCAGAAACGCTGACTCTTAGGAGAAAGTGTATAGACAATTTTGATATATAATTGTATGGTCTTAAACCTTGTCATACATATTTTTGTGATAAAACTTACCGTTTGGCTGAAAATCTCAAAAACCTGTATTTTTTAAGTTTGACCTTGAATTTTTTTTAGCACATGTCGGATCGATGGGGACTTTTCACAGTTAATTCATAATGGTGCTCCGAACATTCGTACCAATTTTCAGCTGTATGCGAATTATTGCAGGGTTCATGTCTAATTTGACTGGACTAGTAGTAGGTTACTTACTTTACAACTATAACTACCTATTGTTACTATAACAATACAATATTATTTTTACAAGATAACTTAAATACACTTCTCTCATTTACCCAACTGCATAAAAGAGGGTTCGAAAATATTTAACATCACTTTCTAAGCTACCTATATCTAAGCAACAAAATTTAAGAATCATAGCTGATGCTATTTTTATAAATGAAAAGTTTTAAACTATATTTACATTTAATAGAGGAAGCTCATAGAAGAAGCACAACACAGAGTAAGTAATTTTTACTATAGATTTATCGATTTTCTATAATATTGATCTATGTGACTCTATACAATGTTTAATTTCGAGCAAGTAATGTATTATGAAGTCTATGGCATTTCATTAGATATTTTTTAATCTTACCCAAGATTAATTAGAAAATTTGGGGTTTATATTCACTAACATTAGTATTATTTTTACAATATTATGTGTATTTTACTTAATAACTTAAGAAAAAGATTTAGTTTTGTAAAAGACATTTGGCAATTTTCACATAATTATTTTTTTCACATAAGAACCCAAGTTATTTATATTTTCAGTTTAGAAGATCGTTTTGGAAACATACTAATCACCTAATCTATAAAAGGGAAAATTTGAAAACTTAATTTATAGTAGAAAAGTGTAAAATTACCCTGGAAAAGAATAAATCCTTCCAAATGGTTAAAATTTAAAGCTTAGAATATTGTTAGAAGTAAATGACTTTGAAATGTACATTGGACTTATATTCATAAGCAATACGAAGTCTTAAAATAATTGAGTAGTAGATGAAACTTTTTTGGCAAGATTAAATTATTTTACTAAAATATTTCATTTGATTAAAATGGCAACCAACAATTTACATTACAAACTTATTTCATACAAATTGCAGACAAAAATTACATTACACAAAAATCTTTTATTACGGTTTCATACCTGACTTCTTTAGAAGTGCGTGATACTTTTAATAAATCAAAAAAATAATTTCCATAATACGCGAAAGATTTCATAATATTGAACGTTCCACAAAATTTTCATTTATAATTTGCAACATTTACCAAAACTTTAATCTATCTTCACTTATTATCCAAAACATCAAAAAGTGTATCAGTCCATTATACGCTTGTTCGATAAGATATTTCTTTAAGAACAGTTATTAAGGAAACCCTACAATTTTCACTTTTTGATACTGCTTTCCAATGGTCTTAATATCCATCTATCATTGTTCAATACATTATCTAATGCAACGCTTATCTTTTTGTCCACACCATCATTTTAAGAGTACACAAAGAAAACTCAGTATTTTGCAAAAGTTCTAGAAACTAGTGCTAAGCAACCACGCAACGGTTCTCATGAGACCCTGCCCCACCACCGGTCGAGGAGTCTGGAGGAGGCTCTGCGTTCCTCCCCCCACCACTCCACTCCAATGCATCTATCATCTCCATAAGTTCTTTGAAAACTGCTATAACCCTCCAATTGTATTTGGCAGAACACTCCACGTAGCCGCACTTCCAGTGCTTTCGAACCAGATTGACGATGTTACGACGCTTCTCCCTGGAGTCACCACAAGCGCTTTCAGCGATTGCTAGCTGCTGCAGACCGCTAGCAGCAGAAGGAGTGTTACTGCACAGCAAATCCTGCTTATTACCCACAACCAGAACGGGCACGTTTCTCATGTCTCTGCTCTCTACCATCTGGTCTCGCAGCGTTCTGATGTACTGGAAAGTCTCCACATTCGATAAGTCAAAGACAAGGATGTATGCTGTGGCATTCCGAAGACCATAAAAGCGGTAGTGGGCCCATTCATAGTACGAGTTGATGGGGAAGTAAGGGATGACAGGTACATCAGTGATCTTCACTTCGTACAGGTGCTCGTTGATGATCACCGAAGGGTAAAAGGTGTGCTTTCTGTCAGTCGGCAGGTAATCTTCTGAGAAATCGCTCCACACGAATTGCTGTGGACAAAGAAGCAATTTAGAGACTCATTAACTAAATCTAATTTTAGGTAGACTAAATTGGGGTTAATTAAAACAATAGGCAGTTTAATTAAGCGTCTAGACCTAATTACGGGAGCATTAGGATTTTACTCCGCTCTCGCTGAAATATGGACTTTTGTTAATATTATTTTAATTAATTCTGTTCGCAATTTTATGGAACTAAAGTAAAAGTTCGGGGTTGACATATAAAACTTTTGATGAAAATTTTTGCTCAACCTTGTTGAAAGTTAGATGTTTTCCAAAAAGGAAAATTGACTTTTTTTACATTGAACCCAATTAAAACCTGGATCGTCCAATTAAACTTTGCGATACAAATTGCTGAAACATGTTTCGTAGGGACTATTTTTGAAACGGTTGCTGTCTGTTTTACTAATTAGACGTTTGTTTATTCGTAAATAAGCTCAAATTTTCATTGATATATATAGCCCATCAAGTAATGATATTTATACGAGTATATCTGTAAAAATGTTTTACATACAAACACCGAGGTCGTCGGTTCTTTGAACTCTATACCCTATACCTATGTAATACGAAGTTTGCCAACACGTGTTATATTTTCGAAAACCACAATATAATTATATTCTACGTTTCGTCGCTTCGGCTTACTAAGTAGGTACTGTTATTATTTGTCTGGTATATTTAATATCGCTATTATGTTGAAGGAATGAAATTAATTAAATAATCTAAAAACTAAACTGTTGGCTTAAAAATCTGGAAAAATTCACAATAATTATAGTACTTTTTATGAACTTTCCAGGAAAACTATAACGGTTAAGATAGAAAAGTTAGTTAGAGTAATAGTAGTTTAAGTCATGTATTACAAAAGTTCATATCTAATAAAAATTCCTTAGAAGAAAATGTTAAAAGTGACTTTAGATGAAGTAATTGCTTGCTTCTGAAATATATTGTGTTAACACGGACTACAACGGAACCCTACACTGCGCGTGGCACGACACACACTTGGCCAATTTTTTTGTTTTTAGTTGCGATTTTTGACAAACTGTTAGAACTTTTTGGACAATAATTATAATTCCGTAATTTTGAGCAGGACTTTGATTTCCGCGCTTAACCTCTATCAGTTGTCCTTTACAACAATCATACACCTACTGCCTTAATTACTTCAATCTCTCCCGTCTTCCCAAGCTACAAGGTTCAAATTCGTATATAAATTAACCAGCTGGGCTACTCCTAAACGCAGCTGTTCGACTAGTTTCTGGTATATCTGTCACCGTCGCTCATGCTGACATCTCGCTTCGCGTGAGAGCGATGGCAACATTCTAAACTTCGGAAAACGTTTTTCGAAGTAACCCCACTGAATAAGCTGACGTGTCAGTTAGATTAGTCTGAGGAGCTAACTGGCTCGGGGATCCGAACCCATTAAGGCCAGTCTTGACAGATTAGCAGTTGTTTAGCCTCCATTTGCGAGCTAATCTGACCTTTAACTCGCAGCTGAGAGAGCTATTTGTTGTACAGCTTAGCTAATCACATTGTTTTGTGATCCTTTGATTTAAAGTATAGACTTTAGTTTAAGTTTAGAATATATAACTTTGCGTTTTTACTAAAACCTCCATGGTGTGATGGTTAGAAAGTTGGACTACGTTAGATTTGTGAGTACTGGGTTTGACCAATTCACATGTGGGGCAGAAATTGAATAATCACATTATTTTCCCAACTTTATGGTACGACCGACACATTTGAAAACACTAATGTAAGTAAATATACCGCAACACAAACTACTTTGCATTTTGGGTCCCTGTGGACTAATCAAATACATGAAAACTATGAAAAATAAATATACATAATAACTAGATTACGGTATGCAATACAGCATTGGGAATTGAATAAAAATACTTGACTTTGTCCTTGAATATTTTAGAAAAGAATAGGTATGGTCTTTTACACCCTTATGGGCTTGTATACCTACTACTTGTATTACATAACAAAACTAACGCCCACCTATTTCTATGGAAAATCATTGAGGTGGCTAATATATTCATGGAATATCTGATAGCACAGAGTTGAAAATCCATGGGAATAGTCTATGGGTATTAGATTTGTAAGTACCTATTGCCAAAGGTTCAGTCCCTTCCTTTGAGCAGTTCTGAATGAGAAACGGCAAGTTGTGGTAACATTCTATTTAGGTACCTCCTTATAAAAGCAAAATATCACTCACTGATTAATCACGATATCTCAGTAACTGTAACACCTACAAACTTGGTTCCTTATATTTTATAAGGTGTAGACATCCGCTAAGAACGAATTTTACGAAACTCCACCCATAAGGGGGTAAAACGGGGTCCACGCGTTCGAAGTCGCCTACCTCTATTTCATTTCGTTAATGAATTGGAAATTGGAACCATGTGTGCGTACTCACGAGTTTAAACTAGTAAATTAGATAAATGAGATCTAATTTGATTTCCGATCGTGTTTGACCGAGGAAACGATTTAGAAGTGTTCACTAATTGATTATAAAGTTGAGTTTGTGGTGAGTGGAAGTTTCATTATAAAAGTATAAATTGACTAGCGGCCGCCCGCGACTTCGTACGCGTGGATCCCGTTTTATTCCATTATGGGTTGAATTTTGCAAAATCCCGTCTTAGTTAGTACCTACGCGCCACAGATGGGAGGAAGCTTTGCTTGGCTTGAGAATAGATAGCACAGTGTTAACTGTCGAAGTACCTATTAAACATAGTAGAATATATAGTGTCTACTATGTATTTAATTATTTATTCGTATTTATGATGACAGTCGGCAGTCGTCAGTCGTCAGTCGTCAGCAACTATAGCAAAACATTTTAAAAGCCTTATAATGTACTAACTATATTGTATGTGTATTGAAACTCATCCATTATTATGAATAAAATCTATTTCTAGAATCAGTTTTCTAATTTCCCTGCAAAACGTATAGCGGGCAAATATTAATATTTTTCATATAGAAACATGAAAAACATATTAATATTGCGTCCATGGATGGAATGATGAGATGGGATATAATATGTATTGTGTACAATTCCCTTAATATTATATATCTGTTGCCAGTTTAGTTACGAATATGTAGGAATGAAAATAAGATGGTTTTCATGGCTTCGATCGAAGGCAGTCGTCGGTTTTTGGTTTTTATCTATTTTTTATTATCCTAGAAATACGGTGGCAATTGAAATTACGTTCAACTATTAAGACGTTTTATTCCTGCTATAATTTCACTTTAATGAACTAGCCAGAAGTTAGTTTATTTCAGCTAGAAACTGCACCGTTTAGCAGTAAAGTTCATAATTGGAGACTGAAAATTAAATTCATCTGCAGTGCAGAACAAAATCAAATTAATTTCGGAGGCGTTGGGGTATCAATATATTGTTTAGTGTTGTTGAGATATCGATAAAGTCAGTACACCATGGCGCTTGCAACAGTGCCGAAATATCGGAAACCCAAAATTAAGGTACATGGTAGCAATCCCGTCATTAATATTAATTAAAATCAGTAGAGTTTATTTTAGAAGACGTGGGCAAGTGTTATTTTTCTATTGTTGTGAAACGGTATTGTTTGCGTAGAATAGGTACATTTTGTCGAAAAGGCTATGGAGCATAGCCCTAGGGAAATGCGCAGTGTTGGTTTTATTTTCAGGCAGGCAATAGATCGAGGTAGCGAGCGAGGAGGTACATAAAACTTTTGCATATTCTCGACATAAAAGCATAATCCCATAACTATTATAGATTACAGTTACAGGAATTTATTGTAGTACGTTTTGGTTGATGTGTGCTATTGTTTTTTTTTCTACTAAGGCCCCAGTTTGAAACCGGTTTGAAATGGTCGCGTCATGTGTGGTCTCTCAACGGAAGATGAGATGCAACTCAAAAGTAACTAGAAGTTGCAGTTTCGTTGCAATTGCGTTTCACCGTGTATTCTGGGCCTTAGTAATACGAATTGAAATGTTGCTCTTATTGATACTCCTGACTTTGAAGCGTCCTTAATTCTGTTCTTAGGTACACACGTTATGCTCTCTTCGCTACGCAGCAGCCAGTAGCTCAGAACATTTAGTCATTTATCGATAGATTTTATCGCCACCGCACAACACTATATCAAACCAAATTAATATCGTGGCGCCAGATATAAAACATTTCGCTCCATTGGTCCGCTCAGATAGCTCGCAGCTTTTTAGGTTCAAAATTAATTGGAAACGCACGAATAAAGACTCAATTTCAGCTATTTTGTGCTATTTCGACGATGTATCGATGTGTTACTGAATGATTTTTTTGAATAAGACATTTCATAGTTTTAAAATGATCCAATTTCAATGTTGATGTTTTCAGCTTTGATTACTGTTTATGAGGTTTTTTTTGTGCCTTTTACAATATTGATATTTTAGTGAATAATTTTTGCGTTAGTGTATTTTGTAGAGTTCTGATTTTTTACGTTAATTTGGTTACATTTTAATATTTTGTTGATCTCAGCTATGTAATTTTGATGCCTTTGCTCACTTGGATTTTAGTCTGGACGACGAAAGTGAAACGACCATGCTACAAATTTTGACTATAGTGTAAAGTTAGACCGAGTTTCACTACCAAATTTTACCCGTAGTTTTAGCGATAACCGGTGTATTTTGTATGGAGTTTGATAGATTATTGACGTTTGTTAAAGTCAAAGTAATATAAAATGGCAACCTAGCCTTAGAAGATTGGCTCTACATGAGATCTGATAACTTTTTCATAGGGCGAGCCATAAAGTTAGTTGGTCTTAGCAACATTTTAGGTACATTAAAATGTTTTCGGTCTGACAATCGAAGGCTGGGATGCACCATCTTACTTCAACTGAGACAAACGTCAAATATCTGTCAAAATCCATACAAAAAAACGGTTATAATTATAGTTACGGTTAAAGTAAGGTGGTGCAACTCAGCCTAAAACTGAACTTTCAGGAACCTGACAAACTTATAACAGATTTATAAATCCTAGCTAGGTAGGTACCTCATAATTCGATACATGCACTAACCACTGGCTATAAAAGGTACCTCTATGTTCAACCGCTAACCGGTTATGGAAGCTAAATGAATTAAAGCCGACTAGTGAATATTTCAGAACCAATTACTAACAACTATCACTAACAACCTACGATATGTTATATCCTTTCACTAAAACAACAGGCATTCTGCCCATGAATATCCCAGAAATGTATTCCAATATTTTACCTACGTAATACCAGGTGTTCAGATTTGCGCGAAAAAATCCGATCCTATTTTGTTCTGTGGAAATCATTCGACATTCTGTCCCAAAAACATTGATGTTACTCGCCTGGAATACAGAAGCGCATGGTTTTTGACTGTGGAATTTTAGGTAGGTACGTTTTTTATTTGAACTGGTGAGAGAAATACGAAATCGTTCAACATTTTCAGATACTTAAATGTAGCTAGTCTGATTTTTGTTTTTATTTTTTAGAATTTTAACTGTTTGAGAGTTATAAAGACATTCTAAGTACTCTACTCTACTCTACAAACTGTGCAAGTGTAATTATGTATTTTTCTTCATTGTAGATATCGGTGCGTCACAGTTTTATTTAAATAAAATGTGATTGTAAAATCCTCACTATTCTGTCACATTATTTTTGATATTTATCAATAACTTTGTAAGCAATATCTCAATCAGCACACGCTAGTAGTAATAAATAATAATAAGTATTTGAATAAGACGCAAAAATATTATTTTTAAACGAACAATAAAACAATAAAATACTTTAGACGTGTCAAAATTTTCAAACACCCTCTATACCCCGACGTCCTGTTAACGGCCTCAGCGTAATTCGAGATGACATTCCCCTAATTTCGGGTACAGGGACGTATTAGGTCCGGGATAATTACGTGTCCAACATGAATAAAAAGGGTTCCGTAGGTTATTATACGGTTAATTCGCGTGGTTTGCGGTCAGAGAGGGTTTTAGGAATAAGAACTTGATTAAAATGGTTGTGGTCAGCTAAGGGATGGAGTTTTGAAAGGGAATTAATTGTGAATTTTATATGATCTCAGTATAAATTGGTTCTTTTATAAGTATTGTGACACTCTAACATACTTTTTTACATACTTAAATTTATGTATCTACTTCTTAAAACACAGTTATACTTTGAATGCCATTATAGGCTTTCAAAGCTATAGGCTAGGCTTATTTTGTTATTTCTGCTTGTGGCTTCGTATGTTACATTTCAGTCACATAAAAGCTTATTATACTTATTTGGCTAACCAACTTATTTCTCAGAAGTTATCTTAAGGTTCTGTTTTAATATTTTGAGAACATAATCTTACGCCCGTATTCACAAACATTACTATGAGGTCTCAAAGTGCGCGTGGACGCACAGGGCAGGGTGACATATGAAGTAATATGAACCAATCAAAGAGCTCTATTCAACGCTGTGCGTTCGATTTGCTGCTTCACTTATGCAAGCATCGTTTGTGAATACGGGCGTAAGTCTTCTAAATAGTTAGGTTTGCTGATAAAAACTATAGCCAAGTAAAACCTTCACTCAGATCTCACTCCCAATTAACTAACATTATGCTTGAATTTATGATTAGGAACAATTCGTGGTTGTGATTAGGAACATCTTCTAAGCTTCAAAAAACCAACGCGTGCCATGTCGCCATCGCCGATGCAATCATAGGCCAATGGCAGGTCGCACGTCCTGTTATTCGAATATGATCGGATCGGCAATGGCGATCTGCACGCGTTGGTTTGGTTGAAGCTTAAAATACTATGGGATCAATATCAACAGCAAAAACATGTGGTTGAAAATACATACATCAACATTACCTGTATAATACTAGTCTTGCCCACGGCTGGGGCGCCCAAGAGCACCACTTTGATGAGGTCCAGGCTGTCGGGACTTGGCTCCACGCTGGGAGCCCCCCCAACCGTCAGGGTGCCTGCGCCCCCCCTCTCCAGGTAATCCAAGTCCAGTTCTGTAACAAGAGAGTTACCAATAAATACCAAAGGTAGTTCAATGCCCGTTTTTTCCATCAATCCCTAATTTTTAAGTGACCCCTATGAAAACAAAATTCATGATGTGTTACCGAAACGCTAGGGGTCACTTAAAAATTAGGGATTGATGGTGAAAACGGGCATAAGATACTTGAATTGTAATAATTGAATTAGAATTCAGGAATAAGATGACGAAAAAAAAAAAAAAAACCGGCCAAGTGCGAGTCGGGCTCGCGCACAAAGGGTTCCGTAGCAGNTCGTGGTTATGATTCGGAACATAAAACCAACCATCCAGCCATCGCCGATGCGATCATATTCGAATGACAGGACGCGCGACCTGTTAATTGATCGCGCGTCCTGCCATTGGCCTATGATTGCGTCGGCGATGGCGATCTGCACGCGTTGGTTTGGTTGAAGCTTTACATACTATGGGATCAATAGCGACAGCAAAAACATTTGGTTGAAAATACATCAACATTACCTGTATAATACTAGTCTTGCCCACGGCTGGGGCGCCCAAGAGCACCACTTTGATGAGGTCGAGGCTGTCGGGACTTGGCTCCACGCTGGGAGCCCCCCCAACCGTCAGGGTGCCTGCGCCCCCCCTCTCCAGGTAGTCCAGGTCCAATTCTGGAACAAGACAGTTACTATTCAATACTAAAGGTAGTTTATTGCCCGTTTTTTCCATCAATCCCAAATTTTTAAGTGTATACTTGAATTGTAATAATTGAATTAGAATTCAGGAATAAGAGAGGGTTGTTTCGTTTTACAATACCATCGGCCGTTAAATATCAGTGTAATTCAAAAGCTGATCCGAAGCACTAAGTTTGTGATTGATATTCAAACTCACATTTTCTAGGCATTTACAAAAAAGTAAATGTACTAGTGAATATTTATACGTTACCGGTACGATTGTACCCATAAAGTACTTGTATTATTAGCTTTGCTTAGTTTGGGATTAGATGTCGCGGTGTAAAATGTCCAATGTTATTGCTATAAACAGATGTTAGTCAATTTAGAGGACCCAGATATTACACCGCTTACTTGGTCCGATATTGGATACGAAATCTTTTTAAAGAAATGTCCAATAGTTATAATGAACTAGAGACCAAAAATCTAGCCCCTTAACCTTAAACCTATCCAGAAGTTTGGACTGCACCCAAGAATAGCTGTGTCAATTTAATATTTTCTTCAATTTACCTCACCTTTATTTTGTACGTAAAACTTTCTAATAGTACTATAAATCTGTTTTAAGTAGTTTTTATCTACCTTTATCAAACACCAAATTTGTAAAACCATCTTAATAATTGACGGGCTCTTTGTAAAGGCACAACTTTCTACTAAGGGTGGTTGGTATAGCCCAACTTTCTGACTATCATGAACTACAACTTTAAGCACTTAGAATTTTCTTTGAGCAACTACCTACTTCATTATTTCTTTATAAAATATTGTTTTACAAAAGAGGATAGTCGCTTTAATAGTGCAGCTTTCAAGACAAGCATTTGATCTTGTTTTCTTTTGACTTCAGTAATGTATCAAATTAGATTAAATAATGGAGATGTACAAAGCTAAATTCTTTATCCAATGCATTAATACTTAATATCTTGATCAATTTATTATTTTATAAGGGTGGGTAAACGTCGAACGATATAGTAGTGAAATTATGATAAATGCGAAAGGGAATTGCGTAACGGATCCGGGCCCATTCCCGGAAAAATCTCTAAAAGTTTCCCGGAAAATTTTCTAATTCAGAAAACAAAGAGCGTTATTCTTCCATGAGATTTTTATTACTAGCAAATTCCTTTGATATTGACCTGCAATTATTGAGGGTCATATGACAGTTTGACTTTTCACCGGCACAAACATGACCTT
The DNA here is from genome assembly GCF_004193835.3 of Ostrinia furnacalis. Classification (NCBI taxonomy): domain Eukaryota; kingdom Metazoa; phylum Arthropoda; class Insecta; order Lepidoptera; family Crambidae; genus Ostrinia; species Ostrinia furnacalis. The sequence goes on along the minus strand of NW_021130773.1, from coordinate 108,102 downwards.
AATTGGTTGGGTTTTCATTGGCGGTCAAGCTGTTGATCCTGGTTACACAGGAGTTGCAGCGGTGGGAACGAGAGATGGGAATAGTCCTGCAAAATTTGGACAACACTACCTCTGTCCAGGTAGCTAAAGGTTCGTTCGTTCGTTTCAGCCGAAAGACGTCCACTGCTGGATAAAGGCCTCCCCCAAGGATTTCCACAAAGACCGGTCCTGCGCCGCTCGCATACAGGCACCTCCCGCGACCTTCACCATGTCGTCGGTCCACCTAGTGGGAGGCCTGCCCACGCTACGAATTCCGTCTCGTGGTCGCCACTCAAGAACTTTCCTGCCCCAGCGGCCATCAGCTCTACGAGCTATGTGCCCCGCCCGACCACTTGATTTTAGTGATTCTGCTGGCTATGTTAGTCAGTCACAGCTAGAGGTATCAATATAAAATAGATCCTGTGTTGTAGTTCGACCTCTAGTCCGACCTGTAGTTTTTTCTTATCTTTTCTTTACTGTATGTTACTTTCATAAGTGCCACCAGTGGTCAAAATTGAATAAAATATTTCTGATTTGATTTGATGTAAACATACTTCGACTCTATTTTGACTCAAGTAGGTATCCACGTGTATGAATTTAATTTCAGCCACAACTAGGAGTTTCAAGATTTAATTTGAGAAACAATTAACAAGGACTTCCAGGAAATTTTAATCAATCCGCTTTTCTGTTTAGAGGATTATATCAGCTAAGTATTTACAATTACTTAACTAAGTACTAGTATTTAATTTTCTGCTCTTCAATAGGCACCGTTCAAACTGTTATTTTCTCGAAAATCTTTTTGTAAGTTTGGCAATTTCTTGATAAATTTTAAAGATTCTACTCATTTAATATTGGCATTGAAGTGCCCGTATAAAAAAAAACTTGTAGCTTATTATGGTATGTTTATCAAATTAGGCGGCCATATTCTAAAAACTTAAAATATCACAATTAAAATACCTCAACATACAGAGTAAGAGACATCTTAATTTGAACCCAACCACACAATATTACATGCAAATTGACTCTCTACCTATATTGAGTTTCTTATCACCCTGTATACAATTAGAACTACGTTTTCCTCGTAAGATCCATTAAGACGAAGCCTACTTAATTTGGTACATTACCTCTTGTATTAGGGTAGGAAAGCAATACTGGGAACGATAAACAAAAGGTATTTTAGTAAAGGAGCTTACCTTGGACTAGTTTTTACTCACATCTTCTTATTTAATAAAGCTTAGATAGAAAGCGCATGAAAATGGAGGTAACTTTTAAGCTGGGTTGTACCATCTTACTTTAACTTTGACAACGTCAAAAATCTGTCAAACTTCATACAAAAAGCACCGGTTATCGTCATAGGTAGTTGCCGTTAATGTTAGGTGGTGCAACTCAGCTTGGTCCACTTGAAACCTCAAATCCGTTTTATTATTTTAATTAAGTAAAATGTCTTATTAAATAACAAATAATAATATTTTATAACTATAAAACTCTCCCACTTTCGAAAAAATTACCTATAATTGTATATTTTTCACAATGTTTTGACATATTAAGATTTTTGCCTCACTTTAGACGAAGCGTTTGTTTAAATAATATCCATCTAGGCTTTATAATTTACTTATACGTAATTTGTACTTTCATGTTTTGTAAGACTGAAACTAATGAATGCGGGTTCTGACAAGTTTTGATCAAACTTAACTGTATGTTCACCGTCGTCTGTAACTATGTCAAAGGTTTTTGGAAAGATAATACTCTTGAGACATTGATACAGTTTCATCAAAGACTTGATGTACGACTACACAAGCTGTGATAAAATAGCTTATTGTATCAAACATGGACTCATGTTTTCAGTGTTTTTGGTTGTCAGTCAGTCTGCTTGTCCCTACCCAAGTAGTCTTTGATGTAAATTGAATTAAATTGCATTGAATAATTATTTATTTAACTCATTAAACTCATTTATTTTTGCAAGTAAACACTTTTATACGTTCCAGGCCCAGTATTAACCCTACCACTGCTTCGACACAATAAAATGGGCCAGTGCTGAAAAGAAGCAGCGCAAGAAACTCAGTCGCTATTGCCAGCCTCTTTTTTAGTCCATCAATTTAACTTTTTTAAGGGTAAAGAAGAAATTGTACCTATAATTTTTGAGGTGAAATTAGCTACTTGAAACATTTTCAATTATGATAAAGTTGATCAAATATAAATAACACTGAAAGATAAGATATTTTTTTCTGAAATAATACAGTCCTCTGCCAGAACTCAGCTAAAAAAATATTTTTTATATTTCCAGCTAGGATGTCTGCTAAAAGAAATTGCCGAGAGCGACGCGGCAATTAACTTAGGAGTGCCTCTTGAGGTAATTGCCGCTTTTTAATATTTCATAGCCGATAGTGCCTCGTATTTATTCCTAGCTCGAGATGACTTACAGGTAAGAATTTATTACATTGATCATGAACCTATTCTTATAAAAATGTATAAGTATTTTAGTGTAATCAACTGTTGGCGAATCTATTGAAAAATTGAAATATAAATAAAGACTCGATAACGGTAAAAAGTTTAAAGCTGTGTTGCACCATCTTACTTTGATTTTAACAAACGTCAGAAAGCTGTCAAACTCCATACAAAAAACACCGGTTAGTTAAGGACAAAGTTAGGTGGTGCAACAACAAAATAAAAAAATATTCCTCAGAAATCTAAAGGACCTACTAATAAAAAAATGCTACTGCAGCCTAAACAAGTACTTCAGTGACTTAAACTTAAATTAAAAATATTATTGTATCCGTTACACGTTGATTACTAAATCAATCATTTAATTGCTAAGCCCAAATGGGTAACATGATGTACCTACTGGATAATACGATAACCACATCTTGTAAACATTCATGAAATGCAATAAACACATTTTGACTTTTGACTCAGCCTAAGTTCTTTGTGAGATGAGTCGAGGCAATCTGTCAAAATCGCAGGTGTAATCTCATATTATGCTAATGTATCAAAGATAGGTACGATTAAAAAATTGTTAAACCTTCTTCTTTTTCGAAGTCGGTCAAAAATCGCAATGGTTGACGGAAGAAATAATCGGATAATTATTACTATTATATTAATCTATAAACTGTATGATTTACAAAATAAAGAAAATAAAATGCAAAATGAACATAATATGGCGTCTTTGAACAACTCTATCTGCATTATAATCCAGCTAGGGTTTAGTTAGTGTGATGAGTCCGAGAAAGTTAAAAATAATTGTTAACTCGATCCCTAGGATCCTGCTCTTGGCTAGTTTTTAACTAGATCTCAGGATCTCGGTTAAAAACTAACCAAGAGCTGGACGTTGGCAATTAAATTACGGGAAAGTACGCTGCTTGAGGTAAAATTAAAATGTAGCTGCTTTTTAAATTTTGTAGCACTATTTTTAGCCCTGCCATAAATGATGTCGCATACAACTTTACTTACTCTGGACCAAAAGGAAAAAGCCGAAAAAGGGTCGGTTAGAAGATCTTCAATATTATCTACCTAGCTTTATGAAATGAAGACTAAATTAATTTCAGGATATTATAAATGTAAAATAAGTTTTTTTGATATGGTTTGTTTCATAGAGCCTTCATCATCATCATCTCAGCCACAGGACGTCCACTGCTAAACATAGGCCTCCCCCAATGCCTACCATGTTGCCCGGTTGGTAGCGGCATAGAGCCTTACCCGACCTTATTCTTTCTGCCCAGTGTAATATCTAGCTATCGTGATGCACATCCGTCAAAATCCGTCTCGTAGTAGGTATTTGGGTCAAGGAATACCAAACATAGATCCTTGCAAACTTCCGCGTTTATTGTTATAGGATTATCCCTACTAATATTATAAATGCGAAAGTAACTCTGTCAGTCTGTCTGTTACGTTTTCTTGCCTAAACTGGTTTTGTTGTATGGTATAGAGATAGTTTGAGTCCCGGGAAAGGACATAGGATAGTTTTTATACCTGCTAATATTATAAATGCGAAAGTAACTCTATCTGTCCGTGACTCTTTAATGCCTAAACCACTGAACCGATTTTTTTGTTTGGCATAGAGATACATAGTTTGAGTCCCGGGAAAAGACATGGATAGTTTTTTTTTTTTGCTAATATTATAAATGCGAAAGTAGCTCTATCTGTCCGTGACTCTTTAATGCCTAAACCACTGAACCGATTTTTTTGTTTGGCATAGAGATACATAGTTTGAGTCCCGGGAAAAGACATGGATAGTTTTTATCCCTGCTAATATTATAAATGCGAAAGTAACTCTGTCTGTTAATCTTTAATCCCTACAGCACTAAACCTATTTTGACGTTTTGTATATGAGTCCCGGGAAAGGACATAGGATAGTTTTTATACCGGTTTTTGAAGCAGTGACGCGCGCGATAAAGTTTTCTGTGACAGACAAAATTTCGCGAAAAGCCGCGGGCAAAAGCTAGTATTTTGTTATCATTATTATAATAACTTACCCAATATTTTGTTTTGCTTCGTACAGTTCCCTCTGCCATTGTTATCGTCCTCTCTGTCGTGTTTAGACGAGTGGTCCAATCTGTTCATTTCAGGTCCACAACTTCACTCCAAGTTGATGATTTTTTGACTAAACTCATTATATTGATGTATTGTCCACCTTTTTTCACTTTTGAGACTAATTTGTTATACTTTTTGACTGTTTATCATCACTAATTCATAAATATTACGCGGCCACTGTTATTTGAATAATCTCTACATAATTATGACAAAGTTTTATGCTTCTATCTGTAAATTTTTTCAGACACCAAACACTATTTCGGAATAATTTAAATATACTCAAGTTGATAACTTCTTAAACCGTTTAAAACTAAATTATGAACACTATTCTTATTTTTTAAAAGTCCACTTACTATTGTTTTAGAACTATTTACACTATTGCCTACTCCACAGAGTCCAAACTCCAAGCACTAACTTCTTTAAAAGTTTTATTTTATAACGAGGTTTAAACTTTTTTTAACAGCGCGAACCTCTTTTCGCGTGAAAATGGCGGGAAATTTTGGCGCGACACGTACGCTCTCTCCCGGCGCACAGAGTATACTGAGCATTGAGTGAGCAAGGCAAAGACATCCCGCGTTCAGCCCGTTAATCCGGCGTGCATGTATCATTCGCGGGATTACAATCCACAACGTATCTTTCGTATACGTAGACAGGTGCGGTATTAAGGGTGTCGCTTTCGATATAATGGGGATGCGACGTTGTTATTGTGTCGGTTTTTATTCCTGTTTTTATACGCAAGTTAAAATAAGTTCCAGATTTTTTTTTAAAGAAAAAGGTAAGATTTCTATGGATAAAATTATATTAGACTTGTTGATTATAATAAACATTATAATTATCTACTTATGATAAATTCAATAAAAAATTAAATGGCCAAGAACATTTTAAAAATAAAATTTTATAAGTTTACTTATTCATAACTTTATTAAATTTCTTAACTCTAAGAAATCGCTTTAAGCAATTTTTGTAAATGTGTATTAACTTTAGATTATTATTAACTTAGGTTCTTTATTTATTATTACACAATATACTTGCGTGTATTGGTTTTCATTTAAAAATTGTTTACAACAAAACCCACTTTAAAGATAAAAGAGATCCAATAAAATCTTACGGCCAAGACTAAAACGACCCTTACTGTAACGGGCAGTCATTTCACCTGTCATGGTGACATAAGATGTAACCATAAAGGATCTTATTTCTGTTTATTGAAATTTGATGGTCTATTTCGCAACGAATTCGCATTTACAGCTTAGCACTTACTCTATTTATAGCATAGTATTCGTGCAACTTTGTAAGTCAAACAAGATGGCTAGAAGCTTAATTACAGTGTATACTTAACTAATAGAATTATAGTTAAATAGTTCAGGCCACAAACTCTCTAAACTTTAGGCTCAAATGGTCAAATTGTTACAGGGTCTTCGATTTTAGAACTGCTGTATTATATTTTTATCGATTGATACCGTTAAATAAAGTCACGAATAAACGACAGTACCTCAAGTTAAGAATAGTGGTGTATTATCTCGTTGTAATACAAGATATTTTACAATAAAAATGTATATGTTGATATTCTATCGACTGTACATAAGGTGCGAAAAGGGTGAAATAATAATTCTGTACAAATTACTGGTACGTGTCGCCGCTTATTATATAAAAAAGTACGTCAGTAAGCATCAGCATTATAATATCATATCTTATAATTATTTATGCAAGAATTTTGTATCTAGTTTAGAATCCATCGCACTAATGTTTACTTGGAATTATGTATCTATCTTCACAGCCTCTATCAAAATAGGCCACTATTAACGCACAACCTAAATAAATGGCCGCTAACATCAATCAACCAACTAAAAGAGGAAATAATAGTCACAACACAACACATCACGTCCACAGCATTTCTAAATCCCCCGGGATAACCGAAACCCGGGACGTAAGGGATATACACGGATCGGGATTGTGGTTATGGTCACATCCCTACTGCCGCAGATTAGCGTTGTTTGTCGCATACGAGTGTGTGATGTGCTGTATTTGAAAAAAGAAACGAGAATGCTTTTTTATTTGAAAAAGTCGGTAAATCGGTGGTGTTACGTATTGAGTGAGCATTGTATTTGCAAAGAAAAGCGGAATATCTACATAAATGGGACGTTTTAGAAGTTATGAATACAGAGGCAGTAGCCATTATCTTTAGCCCTAAGCTGTTCATAGTGTAACGATGGGTACATTAGGAGTAAAATATAGCCACACGTTACGAAAAATACCATTCAACATGCGTTGAATATCAATATCCAAGAGGTACTTTATTGGTAAACGTGGCGATTGTATTTATAGTGAGAATTATTACTCATCAAAATAAAATAATTATGTAATTACTTATTTCTCTATCTCAATCTGTAGAAGTAAAGGACTATATTTAGAAGTTATAATTCAAAATCAACTCAATTCAACAAGATAAGAAATCCGATAACCGCCTGCTAATTCTGTAAATTAACTTGTTGATAGTTTCCATATAAAAAAATCCATAAGTCTTAAAATAGCGATCACAGTAGGTATCTTTGATAGGCAAAACAATCGAAATTCATACAGTCTCCAATCTACCCAAATTGGTAGTAGGTACCTGCTTAGTGCCTAACAGATTGTGCAATTCTAATGCCCGAATGCGCAGTGTGCACAATTTGCCTCTGACAGAGAAATGCTTTGGGATCTCTGAAATTTGGGATTGCTGGATGCGTTGGTTACATTTGTGAGCTAACTGGGAATTGTACAGTTAGCGTCAAATAACACCGGTCAACAAAAAGAAATATTTTTTTTGCACATGGATTTTACTTATTATTCTGATTTAATATGTATAAAGCAAATTTGTATAAAAAAGTGCGATTACAAATTGAAAATATTTGCTTTTTAAGAAGTTATAGCGGTTTGAATTTTCCATTTTCATAGTAGAATGTCTAAAGACGTCACATTCTCATTGGGAAACATTTACAAATTCAGAACATTTTTTGTTGTTATTCTTATTTTTCTAGGTATTCAAGTAATGAAAATAAGCTATGCATAACCCGTGCGCAAAAATACTATATACCTACAGTTGTAATTCGTGACACTCAAAGTAGCCAAAAAGTTCGCAACACGTCTTTGTTACAATGGAATAAGGTTATGTTGTCCACTTTTTGGCTACTTTAGGTGTCACGAACTATTTGATGCTGACTGTACCTAGAGATGATACCACATTGAACTAAATACAGTACGTTATCTCTTTGTAATACGAGCTATTTTGCATCAAAATGTATAGTCGGATGTGCTGACTAGGTACGTTACAACAGCATAGAGTGATTATTTTGAGTATGAGTATGGTTTTTGTAGAAGATAGAAAAGGACAACTAAAAATTCTATGTAAAACGAATTAATACTTATGCCTAAAAAACCCCCAATTTTCATATTAATTTTACATGTGGGACAAAGTAGGGCGATTCGCCAAGTAGAAAAACTCTTGGCGTTAAGTAATACTAATTTTGAGTTTCATCAACTGGACACACGTTTGTCCAGTCTCTTGTGTGTCTCGTGTGTCGAGTTGGTGAATTAAAAAGTATCTAAATAAATTAACTATTAATCAAATACGTAATAAAAAGATAAACATTTGACTACATTACGTACAAAAAATTCACTGCAAAATAGTTGAGCCGCTGTTAACTTTCAAAAGCAATTTTTTCGCCTTTGCGCGTTAAAAATGGCTTATAAAAAACTTAAACTACATTCCCGTCCCGGAGTCCCGGTAATCCGTGCCTATTCCCGCGGGACTCGTAAAAAAGAAAAAACCAATCGGCAAGTGAAAAACTGGGTAATGTGTATAGTAGAATTAGAGCACAGAATTCCGTATAAAAGAGAAACAGTTTTTATGGACGCAATATAAAGTTTCGCAATGAAATTTACGTTCGTAATAGGTGTTCTCAGTTCCCAGGATTTTTTCTAAGACAGAAATATTCCCGGTAACGTTCCCAGTTCCCATATTATAATTGATATTGATGATGATGAATAATGACGATAAAATTATTTCTATTTATGAAAAAAAAAACTAAACCTACGAACTAGGAGACAACTATTCAACAGTTTATGATCTAATATTCCTAAATCCCGCTAAAAAATGGAAGATAATGTATTTCTTTTATTTTAAATAAGTAATCTTCATTTTTTAAATTAGATAAATCATTTTGACAAACAAGGAACCCAAAAACACTTATTTCTCCCCCATAAACGGGGCGTAAACCTTAATGTTTTGAGTCGCATAAAATCAAAATAGTCCCTTGCTCCCTCTCTATCTTTAAAGGGCTATTTATGGCCTCCAGAGAGGGGGGGCCTAATCATGGGGGTTCAAATATCGGTGTATTGGCAATAATTGATGTTTGGGCGTAGTTAAGTATGTATGAGATTCAGTATGAACTAGTAATTGTCAATCTATCTACAGTCATCAACTAACGAGAAAATTCTAACCTAACATTAACGGTAACTATGACGATAACTGGTGCTTTTTGTATGGAGTTGTCAGATTTTTGACGTTTGTTAAAGTAAGATGGTGCAACCCAGCTTAAGTATTTCACCAAAGTAATCATTGCGTTTTTTTCTAAATAACTATAAAAAATGTAAACTTATCACAGTTTGTCATTATGTACCTACCTACAGCAGACGACAGCTCATCAAGGNATTTCAGGTAAGTAATATCGTCAATTTCACACAATTCATTTATTCTAAATGTATATTTTCGTTTTTAAATTTATTAAACCCTTAATCATTATTAAAATATCCTAACTCGATCCATAAAACCTTATCCCGAAATAGGGGACATGAGTTCACGAACTTAGAATCAGAGCAAAATTTTATCACGAAACAGGATCCAAACAAGAGGTGCACAGAACAATTAATATTAAAAAAAGTTCAAACTATATAACTATAATTTATGTATTAAGTTACTGTCGAAAGACCATAGTTTAGCATACAAAAGCTTTCATACTGATATCATGCTTGGTTATTTTTTAATAAAATGTTAAAGTCGTAAGTGCCTTAATATACCGAAGTAGGGGGCACTTACCTTAAATACTGTGGCATCTTATGTACCCCATCCTCCAAAAATGGTAGGCACATACTTCTTCTTCTTTTCGTGTCGACAACAAACCTACACAGTGTCAGCCCAAAACTCCGCCACAAGAGTGGCGTTGTCAGTAGCACTCATCAAATTCTCCTGAGTGCAGTTGCTTGGGCACTCAGGGCACATACGTAATTTTAAGCTTTGTCGTTTTACCTAAGTACTCCGTAATGATAAAACTTACGTGTATACGAAATATGCGATGTTCACTTATGAAACGTGGGTTATTCTCAAACAATTCTTCTAACCCAACTCAAAACGTCATTTTTCGTTCTTCTCCCGTATTTATGGGTTTTTAATGGCGCTAGTCACTCCGAGGGTAAACAAATCCACTAATCTTCCTCCGGGAACCGGGAACGTTCCAGAACTCGAAAATGTTATATTTGAGTTCACTGATTGATTTATTTATTATTCACATCATTTGAACACAAGGTTGTTTTGAAAACGTATTTTTCACGTTGAACTGTAAATATTTTGTTGGTTTGCCGCACGTACCATTTTTATGTTCTTTGTTAATAGGTACAAAAAAGTCTTGAAAATCGTATTTTCTTTTGGCTAGAAAAGAAATAGAAAAAAATTCGTAACATAATAATGTTTCTTGTACGTGTGTTGCTAAAATTATAATTTTCAGGATTTTTAAAGTAGGTACAGATAGATTACACAAACCGACTAAGGTTTCGAGAACTACTGCAAAATTTATTTTATATTTAGATGAGAAGTTTTTGGCTAATCCCATAAATATTGGCAGACTTGGGTTAATCCTATATTATAATCACCGTGTGAGCTTTAGGCAGAGCACAAAGCTTAAAATCTCATTATTTCACATTTTCCCCTTTAAAATGAAAACTATATTAATGTACACGACGTCCACGAGGTCCGTTGAAAGCTTTATAATAATTACAAAGTTTTTAATTAATTTCCTGCCATAATAGTTTCCTTTCATAGCATGACTGTGCTATTTTTCTACCTTATAATTAACTTTTATCACACACTTGTGGCTTTCACAAAAAAGCTGGGCGCTAAAACTTCTCGTTTCTCCCTGGTACCCTAAAAAGGGGAAATTCATTAGCGTTTCCCGCGAACGCAAACATTTTATATTGCTCGGTACCTACGTTTGTGGGCAGAAAGAATTTGGAAATAGAGATTGGCAAAAATGCAAACAAGATTGCACTTTTTTTACTCTATTTCGAACTGTGCAGTGTGCAATCCGAATAAAATGGAAAATAGAATTTGAGTGCTTTTTCTACAGTTTTATTAGCATAGGAATTCCATGAAGATTTGTATGAATAAATAAGAGCTCGTTCTCACTATAATTCAATTTTACGGGATTCAGTAAGTAATGCAGGATCCCGATCAAAACTGGACTGTCGTGTGAACACACACTATGTAGTATGTCTGGGTTGCACCATCTTACTTTAACTTTGACAAAGTCAAAAATCTGTCAAATTCCATACAAAAAACACCGGTTATCGTCAAAGTTACGGTCAAAGTTAGGTGGTGCAACTCAGCCATTGTGTGTTTGAAATTCGAATTACATATTCGAACGGATCGGTTCTTTGCGGAACACTGCAAACGGGGTTATCGTGTGAACGTTAATATTAAAACACGTACTAGTAAACGGGATCCTGCAAAAGACGGGATGTCTCCGTGAGAACAAGCCCTAACAGTTATGTTGGCGACAGATCTGGTAACACCGATGCTAGGCCATGGTCTATGGTCTGCAGCCTAGCAACGGTGTTAGCCATCTTGTTTTCGCTATAATTCTGTTGCTTTGCTTCTAAGGCTGATTTGCACCACCTTATTTTAACTGTAGCAATAACAATGACCGGTGCTTTTTGTATGGAGTTTGACAGATTTTTGACGTTTGTCAAAGTTAAAGTAAGATGGTGCAACTCAGCCTAAGTGATCTGAAATACAGTTTTGTATTTTAAGTTAAGCATTTTCCATTTCTGTAGCTAACAAGTTATTAATACGATGCCCTTTGGGCTGTTGTCGCCTGGTATTTTAAAAAGCCATTCAGCTATTTAAAAATAAATCACTAGATCAAGGACAGTGACGTCACTATTTGGGTCTATGAGTACTGCCTAAACAATCCCCCAGGGAAATAAACAAAAAACGCCAATCTTCCGTAGGTAACCGAAGTTGATTTATTACTCGAATCACGAGGGAGTGAGCCTATAACGACATAAGTGATTGAAAAGTATTTGAACGGTGATTTGGCGTTTTGACAAAGGACGAGGAAAACGCATTACCGATTTAAACGGTAAAAAAGGTTGGAATGGAAACGTTTTGTACAAGTATTATTGTGTGGAGATCTCTATTATAAAAAATATGGACATAATTGGATACCAGACCGAATATACCTACAGAAAATTCAACTTAGAAACGAAGTTATTCTGGAACTAAAAGACTTACACCCGTATTCACAAACAAAACTTGTTTAAGTGAAGCAGCAAATCGAACACACAGCATTGAATAGAGCTCTGTGATTGGTTAGCGTGTGACCCTGTGCGTCCACGCGCACTGTGAGGCCTAATAGTAATGTTTGTAAATACGGGCGTTAGATGCTATAATGAATTGAAAGATAGTTCTTTGAAATAGAATCTGAAGAAAATAACGAATAATGCTAATGAAGACGAGTAATTTTTCAATTACCGCGGTAAATAATGAAAGTAGGGGAGACCGGGGCTGAAAGTGCCGGGGGTAAATTGTTCCGATGCAAAATATCTCGACAACAGAAAGAATTAGATATGTGATCGTATTATTCCGTATAATGCCTAACAGTTGGCCACATGCGACATAATACGATCACATAATATCTAATTCTTTCTGTTGTCGAGATATTTTGCATCGGAACAATTTACCCCCGGCACTTTCAGCCCCGGTCTCCCCTAAGTATCCTGTCCGATACTTAAAATGTGGATTATGAATTTAATATTTGTGTTGTTACTTATTTAAAAAATAAAATATTGTACCACCATGTTTTAAGCAAATAAAAATAAAATTAAATAAAAAAATATTTTTCAAAAACAAGCTTTTAATGCTCTAAAAAGAATAAAATAAAACAAACCCATCAACTTATTACTTTACTCAATTTATATGANTCTACTATATAAAAATAAGTCGGGTTTTTCTCCCTGACGCTATAACTCCAGAACGCACGAACCGATTTCCACGGTTTTGCATTCGTTGGAAAGGTCTCGGGCTCCGTGAGGTTTATAGCAAAGAAAATTCAGGAAAAATTTCAACAGAAAAGCGGGAAGGGGGTAAAACGGGATCCACGCGTACGAAGTCGCGGGCGGCCGCTAGTCTACTATATAAAAATAAGTCGGGTTTTCCTCCCTGACGCTATAACTCCAGAACGCACGAACCGATTTCCACGGTTTTGCATTCGTTGGAAAGGTCTCGGGCTCCGTGAGGTTTATAGCAAAGAAAATTCGGGAAAAGGGGGTAAAACGGGATCCACGCGTACGAAGTCGCGGGCGGCCGCTAGTATTTTATAACGATAAAACTCTCCCACTTTCGAAAAAATTACCTATAATTGTACATTTTTCACAATGTTTTGACATAAGATTTTTGCCTCACTTTAGACGAAGCGTTTGTTTAAATAATATCCATCTAGGCTTTATAATTTAACTTATACGTAATTTGTACTTTCATGTTTTGTAAGACTGAAACTAATGAATGGGTTCTGAAAGTTTTGATCAAACTTAACTGTATGTTCACCGTCGTCTGTAACTATGTCAAAGGTTTTTGGAAAGATAATATTCTTGAAAGTGGAAGATAAAATAGTTTCATCTTTCATCAAAGACTTGATGTACGACTACACAAGCTGTGCTGAATGAAAAATAGCTCAATATGGATGTGTTTTCATTATATTTGGTACTTAACTAGCACATCATTTTTTTGTTACAACTTGTCCAGTGCTTAAACTGCTTACTATAAGTTTTTGAAGAAAAGAAGTCCGTGTAATAGAAAAAAAATACATATTTAGTTAGGTTTTAAGGTGTAGCTATAGGTCTACTTATTGGGGTTTACCTGTAATTTTTTGGGATGTACTACTTGAAGTTTCCAATTGTGATAAAGATGAACAAATATTTCTCTAAAAGATAAGATATTTTTTTCTGAAATAATACAGTCCTCTGCCAGAACTCAGCTAAAAAAATATTTTTTTATATTTCCAGCTAGGATGTCTGCTAAAAGAAATTGCCGAGAGCGACGCGGCAATTAAGTTAGGAGTGCCTCTTGAGGTAATTGCCGCTTTTTAATATTTCATAGCCGATAGTGCCTCCATTTATTCCTAGCTCGAGACTTCTCACAGGTTGATCATGAACCTATTCTTATAAAATGTATGGTCTTATGCCCGTATTCACAAATGATGCTAGCTTAAGTGAAGCAGCAAATGGAAAGCACAGTGTTGAAGTGTGTCGAGTTCGTGTGTCACCCTGTGCGTTCACGCGCACTGTGAGACCTCATAGTAATGTTTGTGAATACAGGCGTTAGTGTAACTGTGGGTGAACCTATTGAAATAAATAAAGACTCGATAACGGTAAGAAGTATAATGCAGTTTTCTCCAGTTAAGTAAAACGAAGTAAAACCTACGAGTTATTCCAGACTTTAAAGTTATATTTTCACCAGATCCTACGATCTCGGTTAAAACCAACCAAGAGCAGGACGTTGGTAATTAAGTTACGGGGAAGTACGCTGCTTGAGGTAAAATTAAAATGTAGCTGCTTTTTTAAATTTTGTAGCGCGCTATTTTTTAGCATTGGGTTACAAGTAAATGTTGTGGTACCTTAATAATATCTTGTTATTATGTAAATGTGATACCTATGTATTTAGAAACAAGCTTTTATTTGACTGAGGATTGCTGCGTGTAAATTAAGGGTTTCCTATACAAAGTTTTGTTTTTTACTTCACTCCTTTCAACTACTTTTTGTACAGAAAATGGTATCACCAAAAAAATTAAAGTTGTGGCAAAGTATCTTAGCTTGACTTATGCTAAGAAAAAGTACTTGAAAAATATTGTGTACTTTACGAGTAATATGTTTTTATGTAATTATAAAATTAATAACAACTTACATAAAAACTAGTAACTACTCGCTACTTTTTCAAGCAGATTTCGATACCATGCAAGTATTCTTACTAGGTAATTGCCTAGCAATATTATTGTACTATCATGATGCACATCCTTCAAAATCCGTCCCGTAGTATTTGGGTCAAGGAATACCAACATACATCTTTGCAAACTTCCGCGTTTATTGTTATAGGATTATCCCAACTAATATTATAAATGCGAAAGTAACTCTGTCCGTCTGTCTGTTACGCTTTCTTGCTTTTGTTGTTTGGTATAGAGATAGTTTGAGTCCCGGGAAAAGACATGGAAAGTTTTTATCCCTGCTAATATTGTAGGTAAATGTGAAAGTAACTCTATCTGTCCGTTACTCTTTAATGCCTAAACCACTGAACCGATTTTATTGTTTGGTATAGAGATAGTTTGAGTCCCGGGAAAGGACATAGGATAGTTCTTATCCCTGCTAATATTATAAATGCGAAAGTAACTCTGTCTCTTACGCTTTCAGATACGTTTGAGTCCCGGGAATGGACATAGGGTAGTTTTTATCCCGGTTCTTGAAACAGCGACGCGCGCTATAATTTTTTTCTTTGACAGACAAAATTTCGCGAAAAGCCGCGGGCAAAAGCTAGTATCTTGTTATCATTATTATAATAACTTACCCAATATTTTGTTTTGCTTCGTACAGTTCCCTCTGCCATTGTTATCGTCCTCTCTGTCGTGTTTAGACGAGTGGTCCAATCTGTTCATTTCAGGTCCACAACTTCACTCCAAGTTGATGATTTTTTGACTAAACTCATTATATTGATGTATTGTCCACCTTTTGTGAATATTTTGTTATACTTTTTGACTGTTTATCATCACTAATTCATTAATATTACGCGGCCACTGTTATTTTTAATAATCTCTACATAATTATGACAAAGTTTTATATTTTGATCTAACAAATTGTTTCGCACACAATACACTATTTCACTATAATTTGAAGATACTAAAGTTCATTCACTGCTTAAAACTAAATTACTTCAATCTACTTCAATTTACATTATTCTTTTTAAAAGTGCACTTAAATTGTATGTTATTTTACACTATTGCCTATTCAACTCAGTCCAAACTCCAAACACAAACTTATTTTTAAAAGTTTTATTTTCAAAATGAGGTTTAAACTTTTAAAGCGCGAACCTCTTTTCGCGTGAAAATGGCGGGAAATTTTGGCGCGACACGTACGCTCTCTCCCGGCGCACAGAGTAAACTGAGCATTGAGTGAGCAAGGCAAAGACATCCCGCGTTCAGCCCGTTAATCCGGCGTGCATGTATCATTCGCGGGATTACAATCCACAACGTATCTTTCGTATACGTAGACAGGTGCGGTATTAAGGGTGTCGCTTTCGATATGATGGGGATGCGACGTTGTTATTGTGTCGGTTTTTATTCCTGTTTTTATACGCAGGTTAAAATAGGTCTCTGATTTTTGTTGGTATGGAAATATGGTTAAATTATAGTAGTTATACCTTGGCTCTATTCGCAATAAACTTACATGATATTGACTAATAGTAAACGTGTAAATACTTATGTATGATGAATTCAATATAAAATTAAATGGCCAAGAAAATTTTAAAAAGAAAAGTTTTAAACCTTTACTTAATCATTACTTTATTTTCTTAACTCTGAGAAATCGCTTAAGCACTTTTTGCAGCTAAACTTTGTATTATCATTAGATTATATTAACTTAGGTTCTTTATTTATTATTACGCAATATACTCGCGTGTATTGGTTTTCATTTAAAAATTATTTACAACAAAAACCCACTTTAAAGATAAGAGATCCAATAAAATCTTACGGCCAATACTAAAACGACCCTAACAGTAACGGGCAGTCATTTCACCTGTCATGGTGATATAAGATGTAACCATAAAGGATCTTATTTCTCTTTTTTGAAACTTGAGGTCTATTTCGCAACGAATTCGCATTTACAGCTTAGCACTTATTCTATTTATAGCATAGTATTCGTGCAACTTTGTAAGTCAAACAAGATGGCTAGAAGTTTAATTACAGTGTATACTTAACTAATAGTTAAATAGTTTATGCCACAAACTCTCTAAACTTTAGGCTCAAATAGCCAGTGTTACAGGGTCTTCGATTTTAGAACTGCTGTATTATATTTTTATCGATTGATACCGTTAAATAAAGTCACGAATGAACGACAGTACATCAAGTTAAGTATAGTGGTGTCTTATCTCGTTGTAATACAAGATATTTTGTAATCAAAATGTATACGTTGATATGCTGGGGACTGTACATAAGGTGCGAAAAGGGCGAAATCATAATTCTGTACTAATTATTGGTTCGTCTTGCTACTTATATTATAAAAAGCAGGTCGAAACAATAAGCATCAGCATATAATATCACATCTTACCTATATTATTTAAGCAAGAAATTTGTGTTTATTTTTAGAATCCATCGCACTAATGTTTACTTGGAATTATGTATCTATCTTCAGAGCCTCTATCAAAATAGGCCACTATTAATGGACAACCTAAATAAACGGCCGCTAACATCAATCAACCAACTAAAAGAGGAAATAATAGTCACAACACAACATATCACGTCCACAGCATTTCTAAATCCCCGGGATAACCGAAACCCGGGACGTAAGGGATATACACGGATCGGGATTGTGGTTATGGTCACATCCCTACTGCCGCAGATTAGCGTTGTTTGTCGCATACGAGTGTGTGATGTGCTGTATTTGAAAAAAGAAACGAGAATGCTTTTTTATTTGAAAAAGTCGGTAAATCGGTGAAGTGTTACGTATTGAGTGAGAATTGTATTTTCCAAAGAAAAGAGGAACATCAACTTATATGGGATGTTTTAGAAGTTATGAATACAGAGACAGTAGCCATTAACTCTAGCTCTAAGCTGTTCATAGTGTAACGATGGGTACATTAGGAGTAAAATATAGCCAAACGTTACGAAAAATGCCATTCAACATGCGTTGAATATCAATATCCAAAAGGTACTTTATTGATACACGTGACGATAGTAGGTATTTACTGACACTTGTCAGAATAAAATAAGTCATATTTATTTATTTATCTCCATCTCGGGAAGTATTATATACCGTGGGTTCGAATCCCGCTCCGAGTTTTTTCATACTTGCTATTTTATTTTATTAGGTTAGGTATACAAAACAGGACAATATCGGAACAAGCAGTACAATAAAGATATGAATAGACGTTTAAGTAACTTAAAATCAACTCAACTCATCAAGTCAAATCCGATAACCGCCTGCTAATTCTGTAAAATACACTTTATTGCACACCATTTATTGTAAATTTACTTGTTGAAAGTCTTTTTCAACCAAAGTTTCTTTGATAGGCAAAACAATCGCAATTCATACAGTCTCCAATCTACCCAGATTAGTAGTAGACCTGCATATTGCCTAACAAATTGTGCAATTCTAATGCCCGAATGCGCAGTGTGCACAATTTGCCTCTGACAGAGAAATCCTTTGGGATCTCTGAAATTTGGGATTGCTGGATGCGTTGGTTACATTTGTGAGCTTACTGGGAATTGTAGGTACACTCAGCATCAAATAGTTCGTGACACTCAAAGTAGCCAAAAAGTTCGCAAGACGTCTTTGTTACGATTGGAATAAGGTTGTTTATTTATTTATTTATTTGAACACCAACAAGGTTACATTGAGGCTTCACAAAAGTAACTATAAAAAATGACACTTGTTAAATGCAAACTTAATTATAGGTGAAAACATCATGCGTTAGAGACTAAAGCAACAGCAATTAGGGGTTAAAAACTGAAAATATTTAATATGGTGTAAAGAAGTCCCTATGCTTGTTCAAATCGGTGAGATTTGTCCAAGCATGTGGACTTGTATTTACGTAAACTAAGGAAAAAAATATTCACATTAACATTATTGGACCTAGACAGGGCATTGTATTGATTAAACATTCTATTTAAAGAGGAAAACAGACCTAGATTTGATTTGGAGCTCCTGGTCGCAAACAAGTTGTATCGGGATATCCTAGGCAACTTATAGGGTTGTGTTGTCAACCTTTTGGCTACTTTGGGTGTCACGAATTATTTGATGCTGACTGTACCTAGGGATGATACCACATTGAACTAAATACAGTAGCCGGTTATCTCTTTGTAATATGAGCTATTTTGCATCAAAATGTATAGTTGGATGTGCTGTTGACTAGGTACGTTACGACAGCATAGAGTGATTATTTTGAGTATGAGTATGGTTTTTGTAGAAGATAGAAAAGGACAACTAAAAATTCTATGTAAAACGAATTAATACTTATGCCTAAAAAACCCCCAATTTTCATATTAATTTTACATGTGGGACAAAGTAGGGCGATTCGCCAAGTAGAAAAACTCTTGGCGTTAAGTAATACTAATTTTGAGTTTCATCAACTGGACACACGTTTGTCCAGTCTCTTGTGTGTCTCGTGTGTCGAGTTGGTGAATTAAAAAGTATCTAAATAAATTAACTATTAATCAAATACGTAATAAAAAGATAAACATTTGACTACATTACGTACAAAAAATTCACTGCAAAATCGTTGAGCCACTGTTAACTTTCAAAAGCAATTTTTTCGCCTTTGCGCGTTAAAAATGGCTTATAAAAATTTAAACTACATTCCCATCCCGGAGTCCCGGTAATCCGTGCTTATTCCCGCGGGACTCGTAAAAACGAAAAAACCAATCGGCAAGTGAAAAACTGGGTAATGTGTATAGTAGAATTAGAGCACAGAATTCCGTATAAAAGAGAAACAGTTTTTATGGACGCAATTAAAGTTTCGCAATGAAATCTACGTTCGTAATAGGTGTTCTCAGTTCCCAGGTTTTTTTCTAAGACAGAAATATTCCCGGTAAAGTTCCCAGTTCCCATATAATTGATATACTCGTACTTTGGGCACACAACTGCTGCCCATTGATGACGATGATGATTGATGATGATGAATAATGATGATAGAACTATTTCTATTACACCGAGATCTGATGATGAAAATGAAAGAAAAGAACTAAATACAGGGTGTCCCATAATGGGTTAATCAAACTGCTAGGAGAGGTAGCTCTACTAATACAATGTACTATCCCTAAAAACTATTTAAAAAAATAAAGCGCATAAGGACACAATTTTTTTTTTAAAGTGAAAATAAATCGGCTTTGCCTATGTATCTGGCTATACTTGCTGCGTTTGGAGCTTATTTGTACTTTTTTCTTACTAATGTTAATTGTACATGATCGCTTCGTTTATCTGTAAACAAACTTTTGAAAATAATGACTAGATTTCGAGTTTAGAGCACTTTATTAAAAAAAAATACGAACTCAAAAATTTTTTTACCTACATATTTTTTAGGGATAGTACATTAGTAGAGCTACCTCCCCTAGCAGTTTAATTCACCCATTCTGGGACACCCTGTATACGAACTAGGAGACAACTATTCAAAAGTTTATCATCAAATTCTTTAAAAAAAACCCGCTTAAAAATGGAAGTAAATACAAACAATGAACCCAAAAACACTTATTTCTCCCCCATAAACTGGGCGTAAACCTTAATGTTTTGAGTCGCATAAAATCAAAATAGTCCCTTGCTCCCTCTCTATCTTTAATGGGCTATTTATGGCCTCCAGAGAGGGGGGGCCTAATCATGGGGGGTTCAAATATCGGCGGATTGGCAATAATTGATGTTTGGGCGTAGTTAAGTATGTATGAGTATCAATATGAACTAGTTGTCAATATCTACAGTTATGAGATTAACAAGCAAATACAATAATTTAGGTACTAAAGATCCAACTTCGCACGCGTGCTATAATCAAATCCTACCTCTTGAACCACTCTATCTATTGCTGAATAATTAACTTTTAAAAAAAATAAAACCGAATTCAAATGCGCGAACACAAAAAAACTAAAAATTGAAAATATTGCGTATAAAAAAGTTCATCCCCAATTTTCCACCCTTGGGGATTGTTTTTTCTATTATTAAATTTAAATGGGACCACCCTTGAGGTATTACCTATACGCAGAAAAAAGATTTGTTCAAATCAGTTCATAATTGGCGGAGTTATCGCGTAACAAACATAGAAAAAAAAAACATACGGGTCGAATTGAGAACCTCCTCCTTTTTTGAAGTCGGTTGAAAAAGCATTAAAATCCGTTGCGTAGCTTATAAAATCTAAGGTTGAGTTGCACCACCTAAGTTTGACCGTAACTATAACGATAACCGGTGTTTTTTGTATGGAGTTTGACACATTTTTGACGTTTGTTAAAGTTTTAGTAAGATGGTGCAACCCAGCCTTAACGTACAGACAACGGGAGCGACTTTGTTTTGTAACAAATTCAAGAAGTACTGATGAGTGTTCTTCTAAATATTTTTACAACATTTTAATCATAACCTGTCACTAAATAATGTAGTGTAATAAAAAAAACCACACATACCTACAGACGAACATATTATAACCTCCTCCTTTTTTGAAGTCGGTTAAAAATAGCATTTGGGGAGACCTTTGCCTAGTAGTGGACGTCATTCGGCTGAAACGAGCGAAATAGCATTTAGCCTACTTATTGCGATAAATATTAGCATACTGTCATGACTGTAACTACATAACAAAACTTAACATGTGAAATGTGGGTTCCTATTCTCAAACAATTCTAACCCAACTCAAAAAGACATTTTTCTTTCTTCTCCCATATTTATGGGTTTTTAATGGCGCTAGTCACCCCGAGGGTAAACAAATCCACTAATCTTCCTCCGGGAACCGGGAACGTTCCAGAACTCGAAAATGTTATATTTGAGTTCACTGATTGATTTATTTATTATTCACATCATTTGAACACAAGGTTGTTTTGAAAACGTATTTTTCACGTTGAACTGTAAATATTTTGTTGGTTAGCCGCACGTACCATTTTTATGTTCTTTGTTAGTAGGTACAAAAGAGTCTTGAAAATCTTATTTTCTTTTTGCTAGAAAAGAAATAGAAAAAAATTCGTAACATAATAATGTTTCTTGTACGTGGGTTGCTAAAATTATAATTTTCAGGATTTTTAAAGTTGGTACAGATACTTAGACCGTATTACCTAAGATTTCGAGAACTACCTACTGCAAAAGTTATTTAATACTAGGTATATGCGAAGTTTTTGGCTTATCTCATATTATATTGGCAGACTAGACTAATCCCTATATTATATTTTTTTGGTTATAGATTTACACCTGTATTCACAAACGATGGTTGCTTAAGTGAATCAGCAAATCGAACGCACAGCGTTGAATAGAGCTCTGTGATTGGTTTGAGTGTGTGACCCTGTGCATCCACGCGCACTGTGAGACCTCATAGTAATGTTTGTGAATACGGGCGGCAATGTGTTACATTCTTCATCATCACCATAATTAGTATGTTGAGCTTTAGGTAGAGCACAAAGCTTAAAATCTCATTGTTTCATATTTCCCCTCTAAAATGAAAACTATATTAATGTACACTACGTCCACGAGGTCCGTTGAAAGCTTTATAATAATTAGAAAGTTTTTAATTAATGTCCTGCCATACTAGTTTCCTTTCATAACATGCCTGTTCTATTTTTTAACTTATAATTAACTTTTATCACACACTTGTGGCTTTCACAAAAAAGTTGGGCGCCAAAACTTGTCGTTTCTCCCTGGTACCCTAAAAAAGGGAAATTCATTAGCGTTTCCCGCGAACGCAAACATTTTATATTGCTCGGTACCTAATCCTACGTTTGTGGGCAGAAAGAATTTGGAAATAGAGATTGCCAAAAATGCAAACAAGATTGCACTTTTTCTACTCTATTTCGAACTGTGCAGTGTGAAATCCGAATAAAATGGAAAATAGACTTTGAGTGCTTTTTCTACAGTTTTGTTATAGCATAGAAATTCCATTAAGATTATTTTTTATGAATAAATAAAGGCTCGTTCCCACGATAATCCAGTTTTCGGGATCCAGTAATGCAAGATTCCACAAATCAGGACTGTCGGGTTTTTTCAGATCGGTTTTTTTTTTGCTGAAAATGGGAAGTTGGTGTGAACGTTACTTAATATTTATTTATTTATTTGATCACCAACAAACTTACATTGAGGCTTCACAAAAGTTTATCAAAAGACGTATGCCCGTTTTCACCATCAATCCCTAATTTTAAGTGACCTCTATGAAAACATAATTTCCTGTTAAGTGTTAGAAAGAAAGAAACATTTAATACGATGAACATCACTTAGATAAGGACAGAGAACGTATACAGAAAAAAAGACAGAAATAGCACTGTATACTTAAATATTACTAGGAAATAAAAAGTGAACTGAGCAGTGCTATCCTGTCGTAGCAACAGCGATGGACTCCACTCAGCATATGCCGTGGCCTACGGTGGGGAAGGCCACGACACTGGTTTTCATAAGGGTCACTTAAAAATTAGGGATTGATGGTGAAAACGGGCATTATACTACTAAACGGGATCCTGCAAAAAACGGGATGTACTATAGGAACAAGCCCTAACAGTTATTAATACGATGCCCTTTGGGCCGTTGTCAATAGGTATTTAATCATTCATACCAACATAAAAAGAACTATAAATTCCATCTTGGAGTGGTTTATTTTTTATTTTTTATGTGACATGAGGCAAACGAGCAGACGGATCACCTGATGTCCAAGCTACTTATGTTTTTACATCATTTTTTGCCCCCTTATCTCATTTTTACGTTATCGGCGGCCATTAACATGTAGGAACTTGAAATATTCTTCCTCTCTTTCCTTCTTCCTTTTGATCTTTGAAGGGAAAGCCATTCAGCTATTTAAAAAGAAATCACTAGATCAAGGACAGTGACGTCACTATTTGGGTCTATGTGTACTGCCTAAACAATCCCCCGGGGAAATAAACAAAAAACGCCAATCTTCCGTAGGTAACCGAAGTTGATTTATTACTCGAATCACGAGGGAGTGAGCCTATAACGACATAAGTGATTGAAAAGTATTTGAACGGTGATTTGGCGTTTTGACAAAGGACGAGGAAAACGCATTACCGATATAAACGGTAAAAACGGTTGGAATGGAAACGTTTTGTACAAGTATTATTGTGTGGAGATCTCTATTATAAAAAATATGGACATAATTGGATACCAGATCGAATATACCTACAGAAAATTCAAGTTAGAAACGAATTAATTCTGGAACTAAAAGACTTACACCCGTATTCACAAATAAAACTTGTTTAAGCAAGCAGCAAATCGAACACACAGCGTTGAATAGAGCTCTGTGATTGGTTAGCGTGTGACCCTGTGCGTCCACGCGCACTGTGAGGCCTAATAGTAATGTTTGTAAATACGGGCGTTAGATGCTATAATAAATTGAAAGATAGTTCTTTGAAATAGAATCTGAAGAAAATAACTAATGATAATAATAATAATAACAAATACTCTTTATTGCAAACCACATAAAAAGAACAGAAAGAATAATGCTAATGAAGACGGGTAATTTTTCAATTACCGCGGTAAATAATGAAACTTAAAATGTCGATTATGAATTTAATATTTGTGTTGTTGCTTATTTAAAAAATAAAATCTTGTACCACCATGTTTTAATCCAATAAAATTATTTGATTTGATTTGAAAACCTCCTAATACTTATAATTAAGAAATGTAGCTACATTGAATCTCACTAACACCTATTACTTTTCCTATCGGAAAGGGTGGTATACGTTATCCTGAAAAATAATCCTGATCATAGAAAATACACGCTCAAACACAGACTAAAAATAGTGTGCAAACATAATGCATCGCAAACTTTTATGTTGTGAAAAGTGCATTCTAGCGTCGCGTGAAATGCTCGCTGAATCGGAAATATTTATAGCGTTTAATAATAAATACGCTATATTTGAAGCGTTTTCAGCTGTGCAGTAAATAAACAAAACTTTTTTTTTATAAGCTGAGCGCGAGGCTGTATCTGAAGTCATTTATTTTGTGCCTATAGGCTTTTGCGCTTTGATGCGTTCCTGTATTGCTTTAACCTTGTATTGTTTACTCTCTCTTCCATTGTATGTTTTATGTGTTACCTCTGTCTTTTTTATTTAACTCTTTTGTCTATTATGAGGTCCATTTTAATAAATTTTTCTTTCTTTTTAAACCTATCACTTCTTCTTCTTTTTCCTAGCCCTTTTTCCCATTATTTGGTGTCAGCTCTTCTTGTCCTGAGGCTCCGGGACAGTATGTCCTGGGTTTAACCCTACCACTACTTCGAGACAATTAAATGGACTAGTGCTAAGAAGAAGCAGCGCAAGAAACTCAGTAACATTCATCAGCCATAGGTAGAAAATTCCAAAATACAAATAGGTAGGGGAGACCGGGTACAATAGTACCACGGGTCAATAGTACCATCGGCGATATTTCTNTGGTGGTTTAATCTGACATTCACTAAAAATGTGAGTTTTTATATTCATGATAGAGGTTTTACCAAACTGATTATCATCTTTCATTCACCCTTTTTGAAGTTTGTTTTTATGATAAAAGGTATATAGGTATTCCATTATGTTTGATCTAAAGTCCAATCTACGTAGCTCTGATCAAAATTCAGCTTTGTTCAGTGGTTTAGGCGTAAAAACGTAACAAACAGACGGAGTTACTTTTTCATTCATCATTATCATCATCTCAGCCACAGGACGTCCACTGCTGAACATAGGCCTCCCCTAATGCTTTCCATGTTGCCCGGTTGGTAGCGGCCTGCGTCCAGCGCTTTCCTGCTACCTTTATGATGTCGTCGGTCCACCTTGTGGGTAGACGTCCCACGCTGCTTTTTTCTCATTATTGTCTTCTATTTCTACTATAAAAGTTAGATGCTGTTTACGTTCAAGCAAATCTTCACCTCACTGTGAATAAATCATTCTAGTCAAGGCGCAATGCGGATTTACTGCGAAGGAGCATCCATATCTGTCATTGTCATAACTTGACACTTCTGAGTACTCGGCACGTGCTTTGAGACTTTGAGACTCGCGCCAAATCTTAAGCTCTTGAATACTTCAGGCGTCCAAAGCTAGCTTAGAGCTTTTAAGCTTCTGTTTTCGTCTAAGACTGATTGATAAGAAAAGTCTTTATGATATCCTTTTTATTTTATTCATAGCTCTATCTATAAATTTTATGTTCACTATAAAAATAATATTGCTCCTGATAAGTTTGCTTGTGAAAAATAATAAAGTTATTCTTACCCTGCTCAACTATCGTTTCATCAATTTTCCGTTGGGGATATAGGAACGAATCCCACGTGAGTCAGTCATACATAGTAGTTCTAGGAAGAATGATAAATGTAAAGATTTCAATAGAACGAGGAACAAGGATTTTTACTTTAATTAAGGTAATTTGTTGTCAAATACCAGCCTATACTTAGACAAATAGGCATTACTTATATTTTATTTACCTGAGAGATCTCTAGAACTAACTAAATAAAATATGTATAAAACATTGAACTACGCCGTCGGGCCTAATCAAACAAAAAACGTTGTCAAAACGAATAACATTATTTATTCACAAAAATAAATTATATTGAAACTCTAACCTTCACTTCAAAGCTTCCAAGATAAAACAATAAAATATCATTCATTGTATTCCAAATTCAAAATGATTTCGCGCTTAAATAAATGAGACGAGAAAAACAATTTTCTCGAATATCCCAATTACTTTCAGCTTAATTATTTATTGTTTTATCTTCTAAGTCCGCCATTTTGCTCGATCGAGATTTAAATAGGTTCGTTAAGCAAAAATTAAGTATTAACAACGCTTCGAGCTAACATTTAATTTGCTTACTTAGCGGGTTTTTTTGCTCTTTACAAACTGTTTTTCGTAAAAGCGTACCTCGAGGCGATCGGTGGTCGAGACCATCAGTGTTGTTGAAAACGTGAAATGAAATATTGTAGCTGGCCAGAAAGTCGGACAAAAAACATTAAAACCTTTTTTAGACGGGAAATTGCCGGTGAATATAATGATGAAAAAAAACTTATAGGCGGGAAAATGGAACGTCATGTTTGGCGATTTTCTTTTATTTTTAAGTAAGTAGGTACAAATAGGAAAGTGAATTAATAGTGGATTATGAAACACACTAGCTTTGGACCACGGCTTTGTCCGCGCGTGAAATTCAGTGTCACGGATTATAAATTATTGCCTTCATGTTATTCTGATGTACCTATAAAATAGTTCTTTCGCATTAATTTATAGTAATATTAGTAGGAGTAGGATTGTTTGTATACGTGAGGCTCAGTAAAATATCACATATTTACTGAAACTTCAAGGAAAGGGGACTTTTATTAATCATCATTCTATTTGAATGTAATTTTATGTTACACTGTCTATTTTAAGCAAACCGTACGAACCTTGTAAAAACATAATAAGTGTTCTTCTCTGCGCAGCCGGGTAAAAAGTATTGTACCAAAGTCAATAACCCAAGCCTGGGAAGTTTAATTTTCACTATTTTTATTAATTTTGGACTTAAACCTGTAATTAAGCTACTTGCCAAAAATATAAGCCAGGTGCCCGTATCTCACAGCATCCTGTATCTCAGTTAATTAAGGCTAACTTATCCGTTGCTGCCCGAAAAATAATGCCAAGCGGAAACTTGGCTTTATTGTAATGTTCCGTAAGTCTTTATGTTATATTTTTAACGTATTCCTCGATTAAGGAGTGGTGACTTTGGATTGTGACATGACTTTTTCCGAGACTGAAACTTGGCGATGGTGAAAGATTGCTATAGCGATAAGACCGCTTAAATTGTACCTACCTATCGTATGTTTTGTACATTTCTTTCTTTTTCTTTTCTTGTCTTGTGTAATGTACAATAAAGTGTATTCTATCTATTCTATGATTCTGCTCAGAGTACTTGATTGTTATTTTCTTGGTGAGATATTCACTGTTCGTGCTTTTCATTTCTGTAAGTCAAAGTTAGTTTAAGTTATGTCATGTTTTTTTTTATTTTCTTAACTCAGTCTTTCAAAAAACCGCCATGATCAAACAGAAAAAGTTTTCCCAGATACTTTTCTTCTTCATTACTAGCTAGGGGACTAAATTTTATGCTAGGGGACTGAAAAGAACAATGAGTGTCCCCGTACTTTATCGGGCGGGTGCGGCGGACCGCTGGCCCTCAATTATCGTGATTATAGGACCCGCCCTTGTTAGTGCCAGTTTGGGAACCGCTGACTTGGCTGTTTGAGGGTCGAGTTCTGCCTACGCTTTGTTGACTAATGACTGGGTTCCTAAAGTTAAACAAGGCTAAAATAAAGAAAATCGAGGACATTTATTAATTTAGAAAAAAAATGGTTATAGGAAAATCAATTTCAAATATCAAGGACGTGTTGGACAATAGCTGTGAGCCTGTGAGCTTACCGGGAGGGAGACGAGGGGTTGACGGGCCTATTATTTTATTACAAAAAAAATAAAATTAATTGAAGTTAAAACTGGCGATGTATTTTTATAATTTGTTTTCTGCAAAAATAAAGTATAATTTAAAAATCCAATTATTCGTTATTAAAATCGTAACAATTATAAAATATTCACGAATATAATTATTGTCAATAATAATAATAATAGAGAATTGAATTACATACACTAGTTGGTTTATATTAATTCTATAGACCCCACGGATCCCTAAACCCACGTCAGCTGTAGCTTATCTCGCCGAAAGAGGTTATAGAGGGCGGCCTGTCAGGCCTTTAATTAACGGGCTGATTACAGCGGCCTTGTTAGCCTGTGGGACACCGTGTTGTTGGGAAACGCTGGCTCAGCCGCCTTTTACGACCTGAGGGCCGTCTTCGGGTCTAGTCTAAATTAGGTCTACAATTTATATTGGCCCCGAAGATATATTAGGATTTAGGATAGTATGATCATAATTATATGTGATTTCGGTTACCGGTTGGCACTACTGTAAAGGTATTGTCACTAGTACATACATATTAGTGTTAGCTTAGTGGCTAAGCCGACGGATTGGCAAGCTGAAGTGGCAACGGGCAGGGCACATAGTACGCAGAACTGATGGGGCAGCAAGGTTCTGGAGTGGAAGCCGCGTACCGGCAAACGCAGCGTGGGACGTCCACCCACAAGGTGGACCGACGACATCATAAAGGTAGCAGGAAAGCGCTGGACGCAGGCTGCTATCAACCGGGTACATGGAAAGCATTGGGGGAGGCCTATGTTCAGCAGTGGATGTCCTGTGGCTGAGATGATGATGATGATATTGAGTGGCAAAGACAGTGGCGACAACTGTTGAACCCTGTAATAATAAGAAGTGTGTCGTTTGGGTTCACTACGATGGCGCCATTGTAGAGTAAGGTATGGTAAAGTCCTGTCACTCGCTATTGACGCCAACTAGTGAAAAGAAATACCAAATACGATAGCCCTCATTAACATTCATCAAACGGGGTAATTTTAAAAATAACCTTTGAAGGCACACTTCGAATAATAATACCAATACAAACCTAATTTATGCGAATAAACAAGTCCATTCCATCGACCTATATTTCTAATTGAAGCAAAAACCAGGCAAACAGAAATAACGTGCTATTTCATCACGTACCAATTTCGTTTCACCTCATTTCGTATTTTTTCCTGGCAACATTCTTATTCATGTAATTTGGCTTGAACAACGCTCTCATCTCTGATAGGTACTGACAGGATAGATGCGTGATATCTAAAACATAGATATTACTAGGAAAACATATTTATTGAGCACATTTATCTTTTTGGTGTGAGAAAAGGAACTGTATTTCATCGGAAGAGAGTCTTTATACATAGTTCGTTCGTTTCAGCCAAATGACGTCCACTGCTGGACAAATGGGCACCAAGGATTCCCACAACGACCGGTCTTTCTACGATCTTCATCAGATCGTCGGTCCACTTACTGAGAGCCCACACTATGTCTTTGGACGTAGCACATTTATCAACCTGGAAAGAGATCTTAACCGTATCAACTCGAGGCGGTCAGTTTTCTTTGTATGAAACTCCGTACTGCAACGAACACTTAACCGCATCGTAACGTAAACGCCTCGCCTCGCCAGTTGACAGCGCGCAAAAGACTACGATAGCTCGCGAAAGGCGATACGGTGTTAATTCCTTTCCAAGTTGATAAGTCTACTATGAACTTTACGGTCTTTGGTCATCACTCGAGAACTTTTCTGCCCCAACGTAAGCACTTAAAGTAAATTCGCAGAACTAATTATTTTAGGATAAACTAAACCTATTCAGGCAATAAGCCTTCACTTACTGCCTTAATTAGCCCATTTAAGCACATCCAAAACATACACGTGTGCCATTAAACCAAAGTTTCTAGTTAACCCTTTGACGTCCGCTTGGAGGGAGCCACAAAATGATAATTGCCCGTACGTGCACATAAAAGTGCAGTGCGGGTCCAATTACGCCACGTAGTGCGCGCTAAGTGACAATTAGCGCTCGCTCGTCCGCGTTAGCGACTTAAATGTGGGACATCGTACAGTATACGGGATGATTAAAGACTATCTCTTGCAGGAAATAAAAATTAGACCGTTCTTTTGCAGTAGTCACAGTAAAAGTTTTTGCAATTTGAAAACGTTTAGGATTCTTGACATTACACGAAACAAGTCATTAATTTGTGTAGGTATGTCTCATTTCTCGTAAAATTGTGTCACTTCTTTGGGAAAATAAGGTGACCCAGTGCTGAATCCTAATAAGCCAAAAATGTTTATGTTCTAATAGGAACTCCATTTTAAAATAGCCCATTTTCTAGCTTTTTACCCATATATGGGCAACAACAACGTAGGTACATTTTTCAAGAACCCATGGCACCTAACGTTAAAAGCCACAGAACATCCACAAGATAAGCCCCTTACGTGCACTATAAGAGAGCAATGCGGGTCCAATTACGCCACGTAGTGCTCGCTTACCGCGCCGGCTGCGTTAATAGCCCAACGTCTTCAGTGTAATGAAATCCATTAATCTTATCTATGTCTAAATACATTATATTATTATGATGCGTGAATCTATCTTTGGCGAGAAAAATAAATAAGGCCTTATTTCGGGACTACCCTCTAGACTTACACCCGAATTCACAAACGATGCAATACTTGCTTAAGTGAAGCAGCAAATCGAACGCACAGCGTTGAATAGAGCTCGGTGATTGGTTCGTGTATAACCCTGTGCTTCCACGCGCACTGTGAGACCTCACAGTAATGTTTGTGAATACGGGTGTAAATCTCTTCGCTCGACTTTTTGTGCGTGAACTTCGCTTTTCGAGCGAATGTNCCAATTTGTACTGCAAAACCAAATTTACTAAAAACTCAGTGTACTTTATTTATGGGAGTCTCTTGTTTATATTAAATAACAGGTATTGGTCCCTACTTTTATCTCTGTGAATATGGCAAGAATGCAAAGTAACACGGTGGATAATTTAATAACGATTTTGTCAAAAGCAAGTAAAGCAGATTTTGAAATAGTCTGAAATAGTACCGGTACCAAGAACTTATATTTTTTTCGTTATCCAAATGTTAATATTATTTGACATACGTTTAGGTATTCAGTTTGGCAATTTGCCATTCATTCAGGTACTCCAGTCCTTCTTAAATGTTATAAAATTTTATGGCTTTTAAATAATTTTTGCCAGGGGGGACAACAGTCCTCAAATCATTGATTAAAAATCTAGTCCTGTTGGCTCCCCTAGGGGGGCCAAGCAGGGGGGACAACAGGACTGCACCGTTGAAAACGTGAAATGAAATATTGTAGCTGACCAGAAAGTCGGGCAAAAAACATTAAAACCTTTTTACGACGGGAAATAAAATTGCCTATGAATATAATGATGAAAAAAAAACTTCTTGGCGGGAAAATGAAACGTCACGTTTGGCGATTTTCTTTTATTTTTTAGTAAGTTGGTCGTTTAATATAGTGGATTATGAAGCACTAGCTTTGGGCCACGGCTTCGTCTGCGCGTGAAATTCAGTGTCACAGATCATTTATACATTATGGCCTATAATAATAATATGTTATTCTGATGATAAACAATAATAGGTACTGTTAAGTTTTATCGAAATCTGTTCTTTAGTTTTTGCGTGAAAGAGTAACAAACATACTTCCATACATCCTCACACACTTTCGAATTTACAATATTAGTGGGAGTTGGATTGTTTGTATACGTGAGGTCTCAGTAAAATATCACATAATAATTAAGGCAAGGTGACTTTTATTAATCATCATTCTATTTTAATCATATCAAATCAAATCAAATCAAAAACATTTATTTCTTAGAAAGTGGTAACAAGATATTAAATAAGAACGGGTTCAGCACCTTCTGCCACTTGTGCCGTAGAAATATTTACATTATAGCATTAAGTTTAATGTTAGATCCGTATAAAATAAATGTAATTTTATGTTACACTGTCAATTTATGACAGACTAATACGAACCTTGTAGAAACATAATAAGAGTCCTTCTGGCGCAGTCGGGTAAAAAGTATGTAGCAAAGTCAATAACCCAAGCCTAGAAAGTCATATTTTCACTATTTTTAATACTTTTGGATAAAAACCTGTAATTAAGCTACTCGCCAAAAATATAAACCCGGTGCCCGTATCTCACAGCATCCTGTATCTCAGTTAATTAAGGCTAACTTATCCGTTGCTGCCCGAAAAATAATGTCAAGCTAAAACTTGGCTTTATTGTAATGTTCCGTAAGTCTTTATGTTATATTTTTAACGTATTTCTCGATTACGGAGTTAGTTATTGACATTTTATTTATTATTGAGTTAGTGACACTGAACAATCAACAAAACTTACTTTTACATCGATTTTACAAAAAATAATCCCTGATGATAAATGATGAAGAGAATAATGCATAACTGTGGAAATATGTCTTATTGATAGACGTTATTTATTCCTAAGTTGATTGTGTCCAAAGCACATGATACTTTTTTGTTAAAAATTGGGAACCTGTCTTTTCTATTATTTTATTGGTGAGGTACAAATACAACAGTAAATACTGTGTCCTTTTCATTTCTTAAAGTGGTTGTGGAAATCCTTGAGGGCCTCCCCTGTGTCCCCATTGTCCAGCAGTGAATTGTGAATAAATGTGACATCAAAACCCTTAGCGCAAATTTGGCTAAGTTGAAAGTGAAAAAGTGGCTTCTGAAAATTAATTATGCGGAAACTGAATCACTAGTGAGTTCAGTTATCTGAAACTGGCATAGGATACATACAAAACACACACACACACACACACACACACACACACACACACACACCATTATGCGCCATTGTTGTTATGTTTTTTTTCCTTACTTTTACTGTAACAAAACCTGTTATCATAATATTAAAATAAGTCAAATCTTAAACTCAAGTTTCCAAGATACAGGATTACCTAGTTTGGGGACTACTAGTAAGCTGTATATTGTAATCTTTGGTAATAAAGGTTTTATTATTATTATTATTATTAATTTCATCTAGCTGAAATCAACGAACGAATGAAATCAATGGTAGTACAAGTTTTTTAACCCAGTTTTTCAAAAAACCACCATGATCAAACAGAAAAAGTTTTCTCAAATACTTTTATTCTTCATTACTAGCTAGGGGACTAAATTTTATGCTAGGGGACTGAAAAGAACAATGAGTGTCCCCGTACTTTATCGGGCGGGTGCGGCAGACCGCTGGCCCTCAATTATCGTGATTATAGACCGCTCTTGTTAATGTAGGGTTTTAGAACCGCTGACCTGGCTGTTTGAGGGTCGAGTTCTGCCTACGCTTTGTTGACTAATGACTGGGTTCCTAAAGCTAAACAAGACTATAGAACCTCAAAGAAAGGTCAAGACTTTTTTGAATTTAGAAAAAAGTATGTTACTGGAAAAAATTTTCAAATATCAAGCATTTGGTTGGTTAATAGCTGTGAGCTTACCGGGACGAGGACGAAGGGTTAACGGGACTATTATTTTATTACAAAAAAGATATTATTATACGATTTTAAGTTAAAACTGGCGATGTATTTTTAAGGTTTTTCTGCAATATACATGCAGGATGGATCAGAAAATAAAGTATAATTTAAAAATTAAATTAATCATTATGAAAATCGTAACAATCATAAAATATTCACGAATCTAATTATTGTCTAATTAATTATAATAATAAGAATCAAATTATTATACACATCACCTAGTTGGTTTATTAATTCTGTAGACCCCACGGATCCCTAAACCCACGTCAGCTGTAGCTTATCTCGCTGAAAGAGGTTATAGAGGGCGGCCTGTCAGGCCTTTAATTAACGGGCTGATTACAGCGGCCTTGTTAGCCTGTGGGGCACCGTGTTGTTGGGAAACGCTGGCTCAGCCGCCTTTTACGACCTGAGGGCCGTCTTCGGGTCTAGTCTAAATTAGGTCTACAATTTATATTGGCCCCGAAGATATATTAGGATTTAGGATAGTATGATAATAATTCTATGTGATTTCGGTTACCGGTTGGCACTACTGTAGAGTAAAGGTATTGTCACTAGTACATACATATTAGTGTTAGCTTAGTGGCTAAGCCGACGGATTGGCAAGCTGAAGTGGCAATGGGCAGGGCACATAGTACGTAGAACTGACGGCCGATGGGGCAGCAAGGTTCTGGAGTGGAGGCCGTGTACCGGCAAACGCAGCGTGGGACGTCCACCCACAACTCCCACAAGGTGGACCGACGACATCATAAAGGTAGCAGAAAAGTGCTGGACGCAGGCCGCTGTCAACCGGGTAACATGGAAAGCATTGGGGGAGGCCTATGTTCAGCAGTGGATGTCCTGTGGCTGAGATGATGATGATGATATTGAGTGGCTAAGACAGTGGCAACAACTGTTGAACCCTGTAATAATAAGAAGTGTGTCGTTTGGGTTCACTACGATGGCGCCATTGTAGAGTAAGGTATGGTAAAGTCCTGTCACTCGCTAGTGACGCCAACTAGTGAAAAGAAATACCAAATACGATAGCCCTCATTAACATTCATCAAACGGGGTAATTTTAAAAATAACCTTTGAAGGCACACTTCGAATAATAATACCAATAAAAACCTAATTTATGCGAATAAACAAGTCCATTCCATCGACCTATATTTCTAATTGAAGCAAAAACCAGGCAAACAGAAATAACGTGCTATTCCATCACGTACCAATTTCGTTTCACCTCATTTCGTATTTTTTCCTGGCAACATTCTTATTCATGTAATTTGGCTTGAACAACGCTCTCATCTCTGATAGGTACTGACAGGATAGATGCGTGATATCTAAAACATAGATATTACAAGGAAAACATATTTATTGAGCACATTTATCTTTTTGGTGTGAGAAAAGGAACTGTATTTCATCGGAAGAAGAGTGGTGAGATTTATCTTTATACATAGTTCGTTCGTTTCAGCCAAATGACGTCCACTGCTGGACAAATGGGCACCAAGGATTCCCACAACGACCGGTCTTTCTGCGATCTTCATCAGATCATCGGTCCACTTACTGAGAGCCCACACTACGTCTTTGGACGTAGCACATTTATCAACCTGGAAAGAGATCTTAACCGTATCAACTCGAGGCGGTCAGTTTTCTTTGTATGAAACTCCGTACTGCAACGAACACTTAACCGCATCGTAACGTAAACGCCTCGCCTCGCAGTTGACAGCGCGCAAAAGACTACGATAGCTCGCGAAAGGCGATACGGTGTTAATTCCTTTCCAAGTTGATAAGTCTACTATGAGCTCAATACTCAATACTCAATATGTTTATTGCTTCCATAATACATAGTAGGTAATATAGGTGTTACAGTGTGATAATACAGTTAATTATGTCTTTGGTCATCACTCGAGAACTTTTCTGCCCCAACGTAAGCACCTAAAGTAAATTCGCAGAACTAATTATTTTAGGATAAACTAAACCTATTCAGGCAATAAGCCTTCACTTACTGCCTTAATTAGCCCATTTAAGCACATCCAAAACATACACGTGTGCCATTAAACCAAAGTTTCTAGTTAACCCTTTGACGTCCGCTCGGAGGGAGCCACAAAATGATAATTGCCCGTACGTGCGCATAAAAGTGCAGTGCGGGTCCAATTACGCCACGTAGTGCGCGCTAAGTGACAATTAGTGCTCGCTCGTCCGCGTTAGCGACTTAAATGTGGGACATCGTACAATATACGGGGTGATTAAAGACTATCTCTTGCAGGAAATAAAAATTAGACCGTTCTTTTGCAGTAGTCACAGTAAAAGTTCTTGCAATTTGAAAACTTTTAGGCTCTAGGATTCTTTACATTACACGAAACACGTCATTAATTTGTGTAGGTATGTCTCATTTCTCGTAAAATTGTGTCACTTCTTTGGGAAAATAAGGTGACCCAGTGCTGAATCCCAATAAGTAAAAAAAATGTATGTTCTAATAGGAACTCCATTTTAAAATAGCCCATTTTCTAGCTTTTTATCCATAAATGGGCAACAACAACTTACGTAAATTTTTCAAGAACCCATGGCACCTAACGTTAAAAGCCACAGAACATCCACAAGATAAGCCCCTTACGTGCACTATAAGAGAGCAATGCGGGTCCAATTACGCCGCGTAGTGCGCGCTAAGTGACAATTAGCTCGCTCGCCCGCGCCGGCTATGTTAATAGCCCAACGTCTTCAGTGTAATGAAATCCATTAATCTTATCTATGTCTAAATACATTATATTATTATGATGCGTGAATCTATCTTTGGCGAGAAAAATAAATAAGGCCTTATTTCGGGACTATCCTCTATATTTACACTCTTATTCACAAACGATGATTGCTTAAGTGAAGCAGCAAATCGAACGCACAGCGTTGAATAGAGCTCTGTGATTGGTTCGTGTGTAACCCTGTGCGTCCACGTGCACTGTGAGACCTCACAGTAATGTTTGTAAATACGGGCGTAAATCTCTTCGCTCGACTTTTTGTGCGTGAACTTCGCTTTTCGAGCGAATGCAAAACGAATGTTTTGTCTAGTGGGGTTAAAGCCTCTTCTAGACAAAGTAACATACATGACAGATTAGTTTTGGTGATCACGTCTGATTTACGTTATTAAACGTAATACGAATTAAAAAAAAACAATAGAAGAGTAGTGGACCACTGATGATAAGGCGATAATAGCGTAACTGCGACTCGAGATCCCAGAAACGCTGCAGCTGGTTCAAACTCTGCCGCTGGGCAATTTTGTAAAGAACCATTTGTTACACAAGCATACCAATATTTAACAGAGCTCGAGGGGTTAACTATACTCAACATCAAATAAACCGCACCTTCCGCGACGCGAACTTTAAATATTTTCTTCTGACACAATCATGGTGCCCCAACAATATTGGTGTTAGTTGAAAGCCCAATAAATATCCTTAAAGAAAAACACATTTAATTTCTTAATAAATGATTAGCATTATACCATAAATGTGACTTGAAAAAAGACCTCACTTTGGGCTCACCTCTGGGATCAATTAGACCAAATTTTATGGTTATAAAACCAAATTAAATATGATCACACGTGTCCTCTTTAACAGATGGATAGCGATTAATCTCAACTTAACAGTTTTATAGCCATAAAAGTTGGCTCAAGCGTTATAACTACCTATTTTTTGAAGAAGTGACTCTGGATCCTTCTAAAGACACATTTTTGGGGTAAAAACCTTTCCTTTAATGAAATGAAGTTTAGAAGTAGGCTTTTAAATGGTGCCAATATAGGTGGGAAGTGGGGATGCAAACGTTTGAAAGTGCTTGTCGCGGGAGGTGCGATTTATTTGATGTCGAGTGTAATAGTAATTTGTGCAATACAAATTACTTAAAAAAAAAGATTCCTGAATCACGTTTGTAGGTAATTCTCAAATCAGATTTTTTGCGTCCATTATGTGGTCTTGAGGTAGTTTATGACTCAACTGGGACCGCCTCCTGTCCCTTAGCCAGCATGACTTAAGGTTTTTGTCCTGGGAAATGGGACGCAGACAAAAAAGGACATGACTTTCCTTAATGTCTTTTCAATTAATGTAAAAGCTTTGGTCACGTCAATCTACATTAATATTATGAAGAGGAAAGATTTGACTGGTTATTTGTTTGTTTGTATTAAAAATAGGCTCCGAATAGATCATTTCATCCACGAAGACGCGCCCCACCATTCTTCCTCTAATGTTTGAGTGTTATCCGTACACGCTATATTATCCATGAGTGCACACTAGGGCTTCCAATCCCGCACCCCATGCTCGATCCCGGTATTGGCGGGAGTTGGAAATCAAATCCCGCGGGATCCCGGTATTGGCGGGATCCCGCATATAATTTATNAAAAATGATGCGGGATCCCGGAAAACCGAGATCTCGGTATTGCGGGATTGGAAGCCCTAGTGCACACGCACACTATAATAATGACGCTGTGATTGCTCGGATCGAACTCCCCGCAACCCGCGCTTCCCTTGACCAAAATTGGTGGGGCGCGTCTTCGTGGATGAAACGATCTATACTATTTTAACCATTAGATCCTATCAAATCTTACATTATTTCCAATAAACGATACGAAGTTCACCGGGTCAGCTAGTGAAACATATTTTTGGCAGTCTTCAATTACAGTTTTTTTTTTTCACCTCTTTTTTATTTATTGAGGCTAAAACCGACTTAATTGTTATAAAAATAATGATAATAAGACACTGCTTTTCAGCATACGACAATAACGGCAACATTCATTATGAATAAATCATGATTTAAATTTTAAATTACGGAATCTACGGAACACGAAGAGCTAAATTTTAAATGCGACTGCAGTAAATTCATTTGAAAAATTGCAAAGTAAAATGTCCTTGTGATTTTTCCTGCAAAGACTGAAAATCTGAATGTAGCTTTTCTGTTACTTTTGTCTTTCTTCTATGTAGTTATTTATTTATTTCGTTTATCGTTGCGGTTAAAACGAACAGTCCGTGGTCGTTCATAACGTCGATATACCTATATGTATAGAAAACGATCACGTATGATGAGTTATTTACTTTAGCAAATAGGCTTTTAAAAAGCACTTTTACAGGTCCCAGTATTAAACCCTACCACTGCTTCAGGACAAAAATGGGCCAGTGCTGAGAAGAAGCAGCGCAAGAAACTCAGTTACTATTGTCAGCCTCCTTTTCAAGGGTTTCCAGTCTTTAAAATATATAGTCATAAAATATTGATTGGATCAATTATAAATAGGATTATAATATTAATCTAGCCTACGAAATATATGCCAAATCCATCCTATATCATAATAAGGGTGTAAATCTGAAATAATATCGGAAACTTCAGTGATTTAAGGTTCAACTTTTCAAATATTTTAAAACTTATACCATAAATAGTTTTAATGTGTGTTTGAGCAGTTTGTTTTAAAGTTGGGTTGTATTTTATGATTAGTTTTGCTTTATTTTATAGGTTGGTATTAATCTTTTGTGTCAAGAGCAATAAAATAAAAGAGACTCGGTTAACATAATTTTCAGATTTCAATCGCTAACTTTATGAAAATATTTTGATGTTTTTTACGACTTACGAGTAACTATTTAGATAGAGAAGTACACAGCTTAAAAAAAACTCCGTCACTATTACCATTTATTTGGTTTTTTTTTATTGAAAATACATACCTAACCGCTGAACATTGCCTGAGGTTGATCACAAAAAAACTAAAGAGAATACTATTAATTGATCGTATTTTCTAAGCAACTAACATCGTTCAAACTCTTCAAAGTTTTTGACTGTAAAATTAATAAAACCACTCTTCCAAATCAGACACGTCTCAAGTTTCAACTATGGACGAACAAAGCGTTCAGACTTCAACAAAAACCAACTTTTGCTTTCACAAAATGTATACTTGTATACTTATACCCGATTGTTTACAAAGTTGCCCCTACGAAGTTATTAAAAGTGGTTCTTGTCACTTTTGCAACTTTGCAAAATGGCGAGTGGCAAGTTCGAAATTTCGATAACAAGCAATGGCGGGCGAAATATCGCGCTGCCTCTACCACGCGTTTAATAAATTAGCGGTGGTCGATAAATCGGCACGTTTCAGAGACCGATAGTGCAATCAGCTTCAAATAAGTAGTTCGTGACACCCATAGTAGCCAAGACGTTTACACCACGTCTTTGACAATTGGAATATAAAGGTGTTGTTAACTTTTTGGACACTTTGGGTGTGACGAAGTACCTATTTCAGTCAGTATTTCAGTCAAACAGTTAAAAACAATTGTTAGGATGTACGAGTATAATCTTGTCTATTATCTTTATGTCCATGGTATTCTACATTTTAATTGCTTCTGAACATACGAGGGTACACCACCTACGAGCCTGCTGATTGATCCAGATTGTGTCAACTATCTTCTTATAGGTCCATCAATTAGAGATCGTCCTACAGTACGATAGTTAAGACATGGTCTTCTCTCCTGAACCGGTCAACTTATCTTCACCTTTCTGTGATAAGTTAGATAATATGAACTATTCACTAGGTACCAAAGTAGATTGCTACAGTTTGGGACTACTTTCACTAATTTGGAGTTCTCTTTATTTCTTGAACTTTGTGTTTTTTTTGTCGCGGAAGAAATGCTTTGCGCACCGTTACCACTGCAGGGGGACAGGGTGGTGTGTGGGACTCCCGACGCCCTGAAAAGGACGGGGTATCGGCAAACCCTAACCCAGGGTCGACCATTCCATAGCTCGCTAAGTGTCATGTGTCAAGTTCGATCTTCTTTTATAATTTTTTTATTTTTTGAGTCTAACTTTTTTCTTTCTCTATTTCTTAAACTTGTTGACTTGAATTGACTCTAATATCCGATTGACTGTCCTGCATTAATTTATTTTAATCTTGCAATTTATTTAAGTGACATTTATAATTTTAACATTTAATTTATTACTTTTCTTTTAACATAATATTATACTTAAAATCACACTTTAACATTTGTATGCCGACAAGGCTGATCACGGCTTGAACACATATTTTGTTTGTACATCATACTCCTTACCTGTGTATCACAAATAAATTATTTGAATTTGAATTTGAATAAAAACCAGCTAATTTTTGCCGTGGTAAGGGCGAGTTCATTGAACCAACTTTTAATGAACGAGTAACTCTACCAATGTCGCCAGAGGGCGCCCGACAAATGCTTTTGTTTAAAGTAGCAACTTCTGGAAGTTCCAGGAATATCAAGTTAGTGACAATATTAAGTTGTGTCAAGCAAAATTTAAATACATCAAATTATAACTTCAAAGATTTCAGCGTTTTCAGAGAATGTAGCCTTTTAACAAGACCGATCTTTGTTTTGTTTTGCATGAATGATAACTCTACAGGGTGTTAGGTAAATGGGTATATGAGCCGACACTAGCCTATGTTAACATAGTAATACAGTGTGAGTCACGTTAAAGTGTACATATGAAAATAGATGAAACTAGACCGATTTTTATCGACAAAAAAGAGGTCAAAAAATTTTTGAGATTTTTTTTTAATTTTTTATGGAATTTTTTTTCTTCAAATTACTTATTGTAAAGAAAACGTAATAACTTTTAAACTAAGCGGTATATCCTGATAAAATAAAAACAGTAATAATGCTAAATAACAGGCGATACTAATAAGATACATGAAATACACAAAAAAGGCCAACAAATAATAAAAAATGTTACTTTTCGAAAAAAATCTGCTTTTAAATTCGTGTTTTTTTGGTTATTTGATAAATTTCTCCAAAAAATGCCCCTATAACCGGTAGTTTTTATTACTTTTTATTATTCTCTATCGTATTACCTCCGTAAAACCAAAAATCGCATGTCTCTATCCCTATCACAACGTTTGCAATGATCATTTGAACGAAGCCTCTCCGTGCGCGCCATCCAACGCTTCGTTAACAAAGAAACTGAAAATGGCTCTAGATTTGTAATTTTGATAAAGACAAGTTAGATTTCAAATAAAAACAAAAAATTTCGAAGTAAAATAAGCATTTTAGTTAAAATTAAAATTGTCTCTACCTGTAGCGGAGAATAATGTTGTGGCAGGCCTTTGTTCAAACGATCATAGCAAATGTTGTGATAGGGATAGAGACATGCGATTTTTGGTTTTACAAAGATAATACGATAGAGAATAATACAAAGTAATAAAAACTACCTGTTGTAGGGGCATTTTTTGGAGAAATTTATCAAATAACAAAAAAAATACGAATTTATAAGCAGATTTTTTTCAAAAAGTATATTTTTTTATTATTTGTTGGAATTTTTTGTGTATTTTATGTATTTTTTTAGTATTGCCTGTTATTTAGCATTATTACTGTTTTTATTTTATCAGGATATACCGCTTAGTTTAAAAGTTATTACGTTTTCTTTACAATAAGTAATTTGAAGAAAAAAATTTCTATAAAAAAATTAAAAAAAATCTCAAAAAATTTTTGACCTCTTTTTTGTCGATAAAAATAGGTCTAGTTTCATCTATTTTCATATGTACACTTTAACGTGACTCACACTGTATAAATAGTATGGTGAAATCAGAAAATTGATATCTTCATTTTAATTATTTTATTTTTTATACAAATCGGATTTTATAAAATTTATTTTGTATGAAAATTAAAAAAAATTAAATGATGATATCAAATTTCTGACTTCACCATACCATTTATATGCCCATGTTAACATGGGCTAGTGTCGGCTCATATACCCATTTACCTAACACCCTGTATAATAATGAGGTAAGCCTCCTTGTAAGAAATTTACATTTCGTCGAAGTAGCCAGTAGAGCGTAGTCGAACCTTAATTTCGAACTCCTCCTATGTTCTTCTGATTAATTTCGTTGCAGGTCCAATGACAGTTTAACTTTCCCCCGGGACAAACTTGACCGAAGTCAAACGAGTCAGAGTAGATCCTGGCTACACAGGAGTTGCAGTGGTGGGAACGAGACGTAGTCCCGTAGAGCGTAGTCCTAAGACAGTCAACATTACGTCAGCTCTATCAGTACATCAGCGTACTACCTATGTCTCTTATTAATAGTTGCTAAGTGCCAGCTCATTCATAATTTATTTATTTAATTTTTAATGCCATATGAATTCAGTTCATTTGGTCTCTACTACAGGAACACACCCTCTCTAATTTACCAGAAGCAAATGAAGGATTTGGTCTACACTACCCACACTGGCCAGACGGATTAGGAATGCCTGATCGCATAATATTTGTAGTCGCCTTCTTAAGACATCCACAAGAGGGCTACTGGTTCTATTCTATTGTAGCATCATATTAGATTTTTTGTATTTTTGAAGCATAATCACGATGCCAAAATATTTACCAAAATGTGCCGTCGTGCATGCTCTCTGACTTTTCCGTAATTAAATTCGTATAAAACAGAGCCGTGCTAAACTTGTTCCACAGAGAATTTTCGAGATTTTCTTTCACAAACATCAAAAGCAGTTATGCTCGTGAAATGGCTAACGGGAAAACAGTTGTTTCGTGAAAAAAAAGAATTTTTCGTGCCAAATAAAGGCCAAAGCACACGATGCGTTTCGACGGTGCGACGCCGGAGCGGCGTAGCTGCGTCGTCATCGTCTTACCAGGCCTGTTCATCTCCGCGAGTTTACATCGAAAACAAAACACGTACGATGGCCCACCTACAGGATACTATTCGACAAGGCCTCACATACGAGCGAACATTGGCTCACGCATGCGTATTCTTGTGTATAATGGAAGAAAATAAAGAAAATGGTGTACTAAATACTGTGCAGTATTTAACTGCCTAAATAATAATAAAAACACAGAATGTACTTTTTAAGTTGCCTCAAGACACTGAGAGG
Organism: Ostrinia furnacalis; assembly: GCF_004193835.3. NCBI lineage: Eukaryota > Metazoa > Arthropoda > Insecta > Lepidoptera > Crambidae > Ostrinia > Ostrinia furnacalis. Next base: position 64,584 of record NW_021130773.1, on the reverse strand, counting down.
TAAATAAGTAGTTAATATTATTCATCATAATTCATGTTAAATTATGTATTTCCTCCGCCATTTCCCGCAGTTTGGCACCTCACGTCACATCATTTTACCGAAGTCAGCCCTATAGCTTCGGCGCAGTGCCGATCACCGACGTTTGTCAACAAAATGGTGCTTGACTCTTGAGACAGGCTAAATTACACCATATTGTTAATGACATTGAGCATACATTTTTTTAAATACCTTCACGAAGTAAAACTTCTGTACGTAGTACTTATTATTATTCTGTGGTCTTACATATAAATATCTGTAGCGGGCACAAGAGCGGTGCGACGTCAACGCGATACGGCGAAATCATTGCGGCGCGGCGCTGCAACGCATCGTGAGCTTTGGCTCTAAATGCCCGCAAGAAATTTCAATTTTGAGCGAGAATCGGTGCGCACTTTCCGAAATTGCTTTTGGCTTTCTGTGGTACAGTATACCAGTATACGTTTTAATGTAAAATATCCCCTATTTGCAACTACATAAGAAACAACTTATGCTGTTGTCTGTACACATTCTTGCTTGGAATAGGATTTCGCATTATGCTCAAACAGGGTAGATATTTTCATATTTTAGGAATTTGTAGGCACAAGGAAGCACTTGGAAACATATTGCATGGACGAGGAGCTGTGGTTGGAGGCATTGTCTACATTTCTCAGGAATTCAGGATATGCAGTTAAGTAGACCTTACTCCTAAGAAAATAAGGCCCTTTATTCTAATGCTTGGAAGCGGAACATGGTTGAAAGGCATTATTTACATTACGGTCTATACGGTCAGGATAGAGCCCCAAGAAAATAAATCCCAAATGCCCGTTTTAACCATCAATCCCTAATTGTTAAGTGACGCCTATGAAAACAAAATGCCTTTTATGTGTTATCACTTAAAAATTAGAGATTGATGGTGAAAACGGGCATTAATTCCCCAATTAAATTCATTATTGAACTGAATCAGAACACTGTTTTAAAGCGTTTTTAAGCAAAATCAAAAACTCTGTCACCACTGTTTGTCTAATTAGTGATTTTCCCACTCAACTCCGTTGTATAAAATATAGTTTCAAGTTTTATAAGTTTTACACCCTGTATTCTTCCCACGCTAACTCCGTTGATGTGTTCAGGCTTTGTAATGCATTACTTACACCCTTTATTCTGTCAGACCCCAGTTTCTTGAGCCCTCTTTCAAGTTAAAAGAAAAAGGATACTTAATCGAGTGAAAAATAACAAACTCTACTTGTATTTTAAGTTGCTCGCCGTAGGCAGGGGAAGTTTTAATACAAAGTACAGCAAATGGGCCGTGTTTTCTTAGAAAACTGTTTTGTATTAGAGAAAACAATCTCTGCAGAGTGAGATAGCGATTACGTACCGTGATACGGAAAATTCTTTGAATAAAATTACTTGACAGACAGATTAATACAGGAAAACATAAAAAATAAGGACATCCAATGCATCTCACATAAAATCAGGTGTGATTGTGCTCAAACACCTGCCTTGTTCTTGCATTAAAAAAGAAAACGATAATTTATTAAGTAATGCCTGCACAATTACTAAAAAATTGAGCTTACTGAAGAGATTCAGCATTGCAAGTCTTTTTTTGACTTTTTTTCTTTAAAGCGAATAAGTATTAGTTATCATTTTTAGCTTTCTCAAATATTATTTAGATTAGACCGCCTTAATTGTTCCGTTCTTATTTATGTAATTATGAGTTATTTATCCTAAATAGACCAAACTGAAAGCGTGCGAAGCCACAAAGAAAACGTGTTTTTTAAACGTAGCTAGGTTCTTAAAGATTCATTAATTATTTAAAGATTTACCAAGAAGATTATGTATTTCTCTACCAAACTTCATTAAATATTTCATTCAGTGATTGAGGCGTGGAAACGAAACAGACAGAAACAGAAATGATTTTGCTATAAGGTATTTGTATAGATCAGTATGTTCAAAAGTATATCTTTTGACATTTTCCTTATTCCTTATCTTGAAGAGATTTTTATATTAACTACCCTACTTTGATATGTTCCTCTTTGATGTTTTGCTATAGAAATATGAAATTCTACCACTCTAAAGAGGTTTTAAGTACCTATTTATAAGATTCGTGAGAAATACTGCCTAGTTACTAGTCGATTTATTTGCTAAAACTACCTCTTAATACCTAATACTGCTTTCGTAGAATTATTGGTTTTACAAATATGAAAGGTTTATGTACGAGTAATAGTATTATTTGTAACAAAGCTGTTATCAAGAATAAAATTTGTTAGTTCCTCAAAAATCTACTCTAATGTTATACATTAGTTTAATGTGACTCAAGTAACTCTACAACTACTAAATCTATAGAAAGTTACATAGTCTAATTATATGACTATGGTAATACATAAAAATTCAGAATGTATTGGTATTAAGTGTAGATAATAATATCTCGTAAATGTAAAACAAGAGTTTCACGAACGAATTCGTTTCCCAAAACACGAAACAGCACTTCAACGTAAGAGTGCCTAACTACAAAATTATAATAGCAATGTCGCTTCAATGATGTTGCCTTGTCATGTCTGTAGGCGCTTCTTAGACGGCGCATTTATATCGCTTAACCGTTAAGATAGCAATATAGCACCGCGACATCGTCTTAAACTTGAAGTCGTTTCCAATAATGGCCTAAGTCTGCCTGACTTGGGAAGAAAAGAGTAAGGTAGATACTTAATTAAGTAATTCGTGTTGATTTTTGGAATTTTGACGATAGGATTTCAATATTATTTTTTGAAGACAAATTATTTTCTGTCTATTATCATAATTTTAGTAAAAGTCCTTAATCTCTTAAGTCAATGCTTTTAGTTTAAGTACAAAAAAGTGGTATAAAAAGTTATCATTTAGTGGTATAAATAAGAAGGTAATAATTTTGAGTTTTCCAACATAAAAGTGTCAATATTTATCGCAATATTCGTTGTTGGCACAAACTTTCCATGCAGCAAAACTTACACAAAAACCTAAAGTGACTAACATACTTCAATGTCATTGCTATGACATGTTCCCAGGCGCCACGCAGTCTACAAAGTTATCCAAATAATATGTTTGCAAAAAAAAAAACTCTTAAAATCTGGCACAACTACGTGAGTAAAAGCAAACTAAAGTCGATAATCGTTATTAAATATCGTTACCAGTTATTTGCACAAGTTTAAAAATAGTCAACACAGCAGAACGCCTGCAAAAACGCAGAGTGACTAACAAACTCCCGCGTTATTGCCATTTCACATCCCCAGGCGCCGTGCAGACTGGAAATATTTGGATCCGATCCAATCCAGATATCACGGAGTGTCGTTGTAAAAGTACATTTACAAAGGTCGAATAGATCGAATGAACCGAATGTTTGGCATTTTGTGCGCCGCTAGCGGTTTTGCAGAGGTTAAAGGGTTTAGTTTTGTGAACTGAAATGAATTTGGTGTAGGTAACTTTACAATCCTAGCATGTTTAATATGTTCTACACTACTTTGATTTAATCTAATATTGACTCTAATATCCGATTGACTGCCCTGCATTAATTTAAATTGATCTTACAATTTATTTAACTGACATTTATGATTTTGACATTTAATTTGCTCATTATATTACTTTTCTTTTAACATAATATACTTTTAATCACGCTTTAACATTAATTTGTATGCCGACAAGGCTGATCACGGCTTGAACACATCTTTTGTTTGTAACATCATACTCCTTAGGTACCTACCTGTGTTTCACAAATAAATTATTTGAATTTGAATTATTTGAAAAACTAAATGGATACTACAATAAATAAGTATAGATTACTACGTGCTAACTTCATTTCATACACACAAAGAATATGTTACAAAAAGTATTTTTTCTCGGATTATAGCGAAGCAAGCGAAATAGCGAACTTCCTAAAAAGAGAAAAAACAAACATTATAAACAGCAGTAAAACTCCTTTGTTTTGTTCACAAGTTAGTAATAGTCGTATATTTTATAATGCATTATGGACTTAAAGGTCTCAGGGAAAAGCTTCTACTAATCCGGAAAACAAATGGGCTACCTTTTACATCCCAGTTTAATGCCGAGGTATTTTGCTTTAAAATTGTAAGATTTAACGCGGTATTCTTCTTAATTGCTGCTTCTTCAATCCTTTGAAGCCAAGTTAACGGATCAAAACCTCACATAAATATTATTGTAACCCCGTTTACTGATAAAAGTTACACGCTCGTTGAACACACTAGTTTAACTTTAAAGTGACGTTTAGTAAGGAAGTGTTTTCAACGAGTGTGTAACTTTTTATGTAAGGGAATTCATTTAGTATTGTTGATAGTTGATTGTATTGTTCATTATTGTTTGATTGATAGTATTGTACCTATACTTTTAGTTGCTGTTTAGTACTTTATACAGTTCGTGGGGGATGATAGTAGAACCACAGAATAATAATAAGTACTACACGTACAGAAGGTTTTCTTCGCGAAGGGAAATCTCCCTAAATCTTTAGTCCTAAATATAAGATTATTAGGAAAAAATAGCGTGTTATTTGATAAAAATTGTTTTCGTCAAAATCATAAAGTTCAGATGAACAAAGTTTCGAGTAACAAGCACAAAGCTTTCTTCTAAATTAAAAGTTCTCGGCGTGAAAATCTGTGTCGTGACGATAAATAACTTCCAAGTTTTGGAACGTTACTTTTGTAAACAAGTAAAGGTCCTATCCTCAGAATACAGAACAAACCAGAAGGAGTGTTCGATAACATTTCTACGCGGCAACTTGTGTCCAAAATACTTCCCCTCCCGCGCCCCTCTACCCCCTTTAGTGTTACTAGCGCCGTGTGACACCCCCATTTTCGGGGTAAAATTATGTAATTTTTTAAAGAGATGTTAAACAAGTAAAAAATAAGTTAGTGAAATAAGTACACACGGCCATAGTATTAACTATCCATTTCCGTTTTTACCCGACTACGGCAAAGCCAAACAAAGCCAAAGGAGGGTTATGATTTTGACAGGCTATGTATGTATGTATGTATGTATGTATGTATGNACTACACCAAACGGCCGAATTTTATCTACTCTCCTGAAATAATTAGTCTTTTTAAACATAAAGCTTCAACCAAACCAATGTGTGCAGATCGCCATCGCCGACGCGATCATAGGCCAATGTAGGCGACCTGTCATTGATCGCGCGTCCTGTCGCCTGTACCTCTAGTAGGAAAAACTTTCGAGTTCGTTTCGTTGCGTATTCAAAGTGTCATCGAAAAATTTTGTATGAAAAATTAAACAGCGCCCCCTATATTATAGCCGCCCTAGGGGGCGCTGTTTAATTTTTCATACAAAATTTTTCGATGACACTTTGAATACGCAACGAAACGAACTCGAAAGTTTTTCGTACTAGAGGTACTGATCGCGTCGGCGATTGCGATTTACATGCGTTGGTTTGGTTGAAGCTTGAGGGTTATTATAACACAGTACGTTACGGCTGAAGGAAATACAAACCTAATTCTTTGAATTCAATGAAATATGGGCACAGAATCTGCTCGTGGATTGTAATTTGTAAGTAGGTAAAGTTCGGTGCATTTTTAGTAACGTTGTATTGTACCTATGCATTGAATACATACCTATCACACAAAACATACATATTAGGTAATAATTACGTAGATATTTCCATGTAAATTATGAGTTTATGAGTTACATTATTTTAAACTATAACAATAAGGTGGTGGTTTTTGTGACAAGGGCTTTAGTGACTGAAATAGGTAATAAATTAGTTGTGGTTTACTTTAAGTGCTTGTAAAACGCCTAGGTATTTTGCCAATCCGTAATAATAATAATAACAAATGCCCACTTCATTCTAGTGTTGGCATTATGCCAAGTAAAACGCCCATATTCACAAACGATGCTTGCTTAATTGAAGTAGCAAATCGAACGCACTGCGTTGAATAGAGCTCTGTGATTAGTTAGTATGTCACTCTGTGCGTCCACGCGCACTGTAACTACTGGACCAATTGTAAAAATTCTTTCACCATTGGAATTTTGTAACAACACAGATATGGATTAGAGTAGATACAGCAAGTTGCTCGTCAAAGCGTGCCATTCCGATATGTCCAAATGGACATACATGGTCGAGTGATGTTCATGTAATCCGATTACAACAATCGGTTACGATGATTTTACGAGGACAGTAGTACGAACAGGGTAGAAAGAAGAAATTATTTATGGATTGAGGATTGTAATAAGAAAAGTGACAAATAATTAATTAGAATAAATTAGCAGTAGAAGAATTATAAAACAAGTTAGATCAGTGATCGCGGAAGACAGAGTGCACTGTGTAACGTCGAAATATACAAATCAAGAAGTTAGATCAGTGATCGCAGTACCTATACGTCTATGCATGTCGTTTAGAAATTATCTTCAAAACTACAACGGACGGGAGACGCCCGCATCTCCATTTTTGTACCTACTACCAGTACTTTGCAATAAAAGTTCCCATTTTTGCATCAACGCGGTGTTGTTATTTGGAGCCCTTCACCCCGCTTGTCAGCCGAGAAACTCAACCCTACAAAAATTGTACATTATTTCTGCATATAGACGGTATGAAGTCCATCGTGCCAGCAACTTTTAAAATTTCAGCATCAAATCAGTATTTTGAGCCTACCGCTACATAAATTCAACCTTTTTAAAGAAATACTACTAGTATGCTTTTAAAAATAACAGCCCGCCAATGGCAACACAAAGACACCATCAAGTTATATGGCCCATGATTTCTGCTTGACCGCTCACCGTCCAGTGTCCTCCCGCCATTCCGACGCCATGCTTTTGAACATAAATGTTGTTTATTGCAAACCATAGACTACTTAATCCCATAGACGCTATAAAGGGTTTGGCACATGGCCCAGATGTCTTAAAGTTTGCCAGGGATCTTGGGCATACAAACATTTGGCCAGGAAGTGAGACGATCTGTAAATTACAATTTTTTTGATGCATGGGCATGCCCATGCTATGCTTTTTATTACAATCTCACCCTGGGTGGTGCAGATGCGATCTATGGTGGAGCAAGCTTACCTAGGAGATGCCTGTTCACTTGTGGCTTCAAGATCTTATGGTTATAAATGGTTTTTATAATGAACTAGCTGTGCCCGCGACTTCGTATGCGTGAAAACCCGTTTTCGCAATATTTTTCATTGTTGCTGTGCTCCTATTGATCGTAGCGTGATGTTGTATAGCCTATAGCCTTCCTTGATAAATGGGCTATCTAACACTGAATGAATTTTTCAAATCTGACTAGTAGTTCCGGAGATTAGCGCGTTCAAGTAAACAAACAAACAAACTCTTCAGCTTTATAATATTAAGTAGGTATAGATTAGTATAGATAATGATCTTGGATCGGATTTCCAACTGTTGTAACCTCATAAAATATTATGATTGTCAAATTTTGTGTGGTATTAAAACTGTTTTCTATTCTTCTGGGACAAGTCTCGTGGCCAGATCCAAAACAATATCTACAAAAACCGCGAATTATCCTAAATCAAATTAATAAGGTAAAAATTATGGCTTTGACTATGAATTTGATAACCTGCGGGAACGGGAATTAGCGAGAAAATCCTTTTGTATGAAAAATCTAGACCGCTTAAGTTAGACGCTTGAAATTTGGCATGCAGGTACCTTAGTAAACTTAAAGCTTAGTTACAACAGGATATTGCAAAATTCCCACGGGAACGGGAGTTAGCGGGAAAAAAAATTTGTATGAAAAAGTCTAAACCGCGTAAGATAGATAAAGGGGTTAAAACGGGATCCACGCGTACGAAGTCGCGGGCGGCCGCTAGTAATAAATCAAATTACTAAGATAAAAATTATGGCTTTGATGATAATCTGCCTTATTGGTTGCCAAACTCTATTGTTGTAGATTAAGTATACATAGCTGAATGATTATTATATTACCAATATTGATATTTGATGAGAGAAATCGTAATACGGAGTATAATCTTACATACAATATCAATAATAACTACTTAAGGTTTCTGACTCAAGTCTCTATTAAATTGGAACTACTCGTGGATGATTAAATTATTTATTTGGCAATATTATAGTTCATATTACATAACCTGAGTGTTAGTAGGTATAATTTAGTTTCGCGATCACGTTAATAGAATAGAATAAAATAGTTTTTATTTGAAAGAAAGACATACAAGCAGGCAAGACATAGATACATAATGAAAGAGATACACAAATGGAAAGATAGCTGCTTGTGCCCCTCTGACAAAAAGGCACCCGCTCAGCATACATCAAGACCGCGCCAGGGCTTGTCTCGAAACTGATTTTCAGCGGGGGCCCTCTGTTGTCAGCAGGGGGGTGCAATGTTACAGGAAGAGAAGAAGAAAAACAAGGTAAACATAAAAGAGTAAGCAAACAAAAAACACCATAACAATAAAATTAAAAAACGAAAAAAAAACGTGATGATATTGTCTATACTTACTAATAGAAAGCAAAAATAGGCTGTCTCCTAATCCTTCATGAATTTATTTAAACTTTAGAGTGTAGTTTGTAGAGGTTACAGAGGACTTTACTATTATTAGATGGGCTTATCGTATTGACATTGTCTAAGCCGCGCGCGTTCTATTCACATAAAATATGAAAATTCACAACAATTTTAAATCAATTAAGTTTTAAGTAAATCACTGTGAATTTTAATAAATTTCGAGCTAGATTCTGTTGCCTCTATCATGCCTAACTAGTCTGGAACTACAACTAATGCTATTAATTCAAATTGTGTTTGTCGGGAATCGCAAAGGCTGAACCAATTTCAATTTGGCACAGCTATGAACTAACTTAGCAGCCCACACAGAAATGTAATATTCCAACTTGGTGACTTAAGCAATGTCGTACACAAATAAGGTTGTTTAGAAGGGATAAAGTAATTCGATTTACTTCAATATAAAGCATTAAATAGTTCATAGTAATAAACTTGTCTTTAAATGGTACAGGTAGGACCTATTTTACAGGATTTTCTATCGCAATGGAATTTTAAAATTATTCATTAATACAGAAAACGAATCTCTACAATTCGTTTTCTTTTCAATCAACTTAAACTAGAGAAAGTGCACTTTCAAATGTTAAGTTAACGATATAAATGTTTAGATAGTAGGTAAGCTTAGTAAACAAAAGAAGTTTGCAGGTAAATACCAATTATGGAGAAACCATAACCATTTTCAGGAGATTTTTCAAAGTCATCTTTATCGCAGTTACATTATGGCAGTAATTTTAAACAAAAAATAAAACATTACAGGCCGTAACAGCGGCATATTACACTTGAAAAATTTCGACGGTTTATCCAAGTAGCTCGGAAGAGCAGTCGCCCGACAAGCGAAAGGTCGTAGGGTCAATTTCCGCCTTAGGCAGTTCGATTTTTTCAAGTTGTTTAATTAAAAAGTCAAAAACTTGTAGACTTACGGATGGTGTACTTCTTGTCGGAGTGCCGTGATCCCCTCGTCGCTTGGGAGGTGCGTCTCTTGTACCTCATGATGTATTCTGTAACAAAAACATTTAAAATAAATAATAATCACCAGATCACTTAGTTCTTGGACTATTGACTATTGTTCTCTTCGACCCTCTCTAATTTACCAGAGGCAATGAGGCCGCCAACCGGCCTTGATGATGATTAAGCGGCTTCAGTATCATAGAGCCTACATAGCGTTTTCTTTCCAATAATCTCCGCCAGTAGCGCTGCATGATTTTTACAACAAAAACGGCAATAGTTAGGATTGATTTAATGATGAAGGAGGATTTGGCCTACGTTCTCGAGGTCGCGCTGTCCAGACCAGCCAAAAAAGGTAGCCCCTGGCAGGCTGGCTTTTTACACGTATCGTTATATCTTTTAGGGCATATCAGTTCGTTCATTTCAGCTAAATGACGTCCACCGCTGGACAAAGGCTATCAAGGATTGCTTTGGTGTACGTTTTTCGTGTATTTAAAAAAAATAAGCTTATCAGTGTCAGTTTCTTGCGCTGCTTCACTTCAGCGTTGCGCTACATTATTGTTTTGAAGCATTGGTAGAGTGATGCTAAAAAAGAAATGTTGGGACCTATAGGCCTCTTTGCCAACTCTCTGAGAATAAATTATTTTATGAAATATTTTTACGTGCAATTTCGTATTCGACTTGAAATTTGTACGCCAAATATTCCAGATCTAAAATGTGACCCCACGGGCCACGCTATAAACATACAATCTTAACGTGTCCTTGGATATGCGTATCGTATTTTATGTCCCAAAATAATTGGTGCCGTATTTCAAAGGATAATAACTAAGTGTTGCCATGGCAACGAAGGCCTCCGTCTACCCTCGTTAGTGAAGAAGGTATTAAAAATTCGCCAGATTCTGAAACTTGGGCTTTCTCAAAATTAATGAACTGAAATGGGTATTCTGAAATTGCAGATCAATTTAATATTTCAAGCTTTAACTAAGTAATTAAAGAAGCTTGCCTGAAAACGGCTGAAATAACAAAGTTTGGAAGGGTTGTTAGAGGGCTTAAGTTTCCAATTTGATACCCTATTTATAGAGCTTTGAATATTTGAGAAGTTTTAACGTTTTCTTGAGGTAGGGCTTTGTTTAGAAGTGGACGTTCTATGGCTGAAATGATGATGATGAAATACCTGCTTGTTTGTTTACTACTACAAACATTTTGGATATTTTTATTTTAAAAGCTAACGTGCTCGCGGCCTTATCGACTTGTATTTCGTTTTAAGATTTTCCAGGATGTTTTAAATTAATATTTTATTCTCACTGTTTGATAGCAAATTATTGAAATGAAGATACATTTAGCAGTATGAAGCCCAATAATAAACTTGTATCCCAAAATTATAAAATAAGTTTTGATACTTTTGATTAATTACAGATTAGTATTTTAAAGTGTTACATAAATAATGTAATTTTTGTAGTTTAAAAATGTAGAGCCCGGTTTTGTGTCATCGTATAGTAAAAATGCATGCATATTAGTAATTATTTTAATGTTCGATATTTACAACTTTATCAACTACCACATACCTTTTAACGTAAGTGTTAATTCTTCAATTTTATATACCACAACCTTTACACAACTATTTGATAAGACAACTAGCCAACGATATGTGAAACTACACGGAAGACTAAAGTCAGTAACAATCTAACACCTAATACAACAATATCAAAATCAGTATTTCATAAAACACATGTATTTTTATTTTGCTAAACGAGTGTGCAGAACACATTATTTTTTCATAATCTAACACGTTAACATGACTAAAGCTGATGTTTTTTCTGGAACGATCATAGAACTATTATTTAAGATGTTATTTTCCATTTAATTTTGAGGGTTTCATTCATAATTTTAAGGAAATTCGATTATTTACGCGGAATATTCGCTCCAGATTCATGGTTTTGACGTTTCGACTGAATGTTGTCAGCATTTGGTTTCGAAATTGGACTGTATTAGTAACTTGTTGATTATTTAGATTTTTTAAATACACTTTACCTTAAACGTATTAAATTAAACGTCGAAGTATATTTAAGTAAATAAGCAATGTTGTATGTAAGTTTTAAGTTTTTTTTTTATTTAGTTGAAAAATATCTGTATCGCTCGAACGAACCTCCTTAATAGCAAGCAATTGGTTTTAAAATAAACATAGTGTACATTATATGCAGAACTAAATACACATGAAACAAAAGTAGATTTTTAATAAAGAAATTACATTACTTTAATAACAAAAGAATAAAGCAAGATCACGTTTTGAATTCAGCCTGCACTGTTTTACTTCAGTAACTAATAAGCCCCAAATAAAAAAATGTCTTTTCAAAAACAAGTCCTTTTTCCATTCTCTTACAAAACTACACTCCCTGTAACATTTTCAACGCTCCAACATGGCAACACAGCTCACGCATGCGCCAAAAAATGCCCAGTTCGCGCCAGTTGATACTTTTGTCAGTGTTCTATTGATCGGACTCAAATGGGAGCTATATTACCTATTACAGATCGGCTGGGCCAAAATAGGACAGCAATAAATAATAACGGATCTTTTAGGCAAATGGGGAAACCTTTATTGTGTGTTTAGGATGTTCATGGTTTAGAATGGTTTATTTAGGGACTAGATGGATGAGTGTAAACGCTAGACAATCGATTTGTATGTATTTTAATCAAACTAATTAAAGATTTTGGAGGCAGTAATTTGCTTCGAAACCGAAATTTTTTTACTAATACTTAGTTTTAGTGTTGAAAACACAAGCTTTTTCCCCGTGAGAATTTCTTTATGCCACAGAAATTCTTTATCACGTGCGTGTCCCCATTCCAAAAACTGGGATAAAAACTATCCCATTCACATCACATCACAGTATTCCTGGGTCTCAAACTGTCTCTATACCAAATTTCATGTGCTGAAAACACAAGCTCAACACCGTGAGAATTTCTTTCTGTCACAGAAATTCTTTGACGCTTTTGTCAGAGTTCCTTTCCTTCCAAAAACCGGGATAAACACTATCCCATGATATTCCTGGATCTCAAACTAAGTATCTTTAAATCAAATTTTAACTAAATTGGTTCAGTGTTTAAGCGTGAGAGTAACATTCATCCATTCATCTTCATTACTTCAATTCACATTTTTAATATTAGTGGAATAGGATGTAAGTATTTAAAAGTTTAAATTAAGTAGGTACACCGCAATATTTTCCTTGTGTCAGTCCAAAATTTTGAATTTCTCAAAACCCAGCGTTTCTAAGAACTAAGTGATGTTAGGGAGGCACAAAAAATCGTATAATAAGCTAACAACAGAATAATGACATATAACGTTGTACGTGCAAGAAATAATAATTTTAACCCTTAACCACTGACGTGTCATTTTGTTACACTAACACTGACGTACTTACGTACGGCATACGTACGGAACTTGAAGACCTCCTGATGTATCAAAAGAGAGTAACTTTGGTGAAATTTGAATTTAAATTATTTACTCATATTTATATTAAACAGAGATAGAAAAAAAAAATATAGTAACATTAATAGAATAGTATGATATTGGTGAAATCCTCCAGATGTAATAAAAGTTAGACAGGCATTTTTTAAAAATCAACACAAAAATATTCGATAACACTAGGAACTTCTATTTTGGCCATATTAAAGATTAATAACAGTTTTAATCAGGAAAAAATCACAATAGCAATAATTCACAAATTAAGTCACTTTTTAATACAGTTCATTTAGGAAGGCTATTTTCTATAGTCTTTCTTTGTTTGATGACCTGGTCACCAGTTTGCCGTGCTTCAAACTAGCTAGGAAATTTGAGAATATGGTATACGATCTTCAGAAGTAGTCAAATCCAAAGCCACGAACTAAAGCTCCTTCACCATCATGATGATTGTCTTCCAAAACCGCAACTAGTATAAAAATTTTCATCCACCGGATTTTTTGCTAATTTCTTCGTCATTTGTAATAATTTTTGACGTAAATAAGGTTTTTTTATATATAGACGGCCAAGTAAATAACTGAGACTGCTAACAATTAATTTTATCTATGGACCAACATACAAAAGCAATGTTGAAAAAGTTACACTAACACTGACGTTACGTACCACATACATCGGGTGGTCTAGCTCTCCTACTTAGGGACGTGCTACCCATCTATTTTTTCCCGTCGCACACGCATCTCTGGCCACTAGGAAACTACCAAAAAGGACACGCAAAAATTCCCGCACAAAATGAAGTTTTGAACGAAAAACCGTTTGACCGACGTACCACGTACGTACGTCAGTGGTTAAGGGTTAAGCAAGTTTATTAGATACGGTCACAGACATCTTTTAATAAGAAGGTTTTATTGCTTGTCCAAAGATCACAAACTTATTGCAGACCTTTATTATAAAATCACAAAAGTGCCTTAAAAGTATTTTACTGAAAAAGGGCGATTATAAAATAATAGTATAAGTTATAAAGTGATTGTATAGCTTGCATCAGTCAAAATATTTTNAAAATTTTCATACAAAATAAATTTTATAAAATCCGATTTGTATGAAAATTAAAATAATTAAATTTAAGATATCAATTTTCTGACTTCACCATACCATTTATATGCCCATGTTAACATGGGCTAGTGTCGGCTCATATACTCATTTACCAAACACCCTGTATAGTTCATAGTAATAAACTTATCTTTAAATGGGATCTGATGTGCTGTTAAAACACTTTCTCAAACAGATTTTCTATCGTAATGGAACCTTCGATTAACTACATTTAATTTGCAAACAATTTAAAATTTCAGTGTTATACAGTTGATTGAAAAGAAAACAGATTGTAGAGCTTTAAAAGTTAAGTTGCACCTTCGAATTTATGTTGGGTTAAAAGTATTACCGACACAGTAGTATAGGTATATAGAGCAAATGTATTTGTAACATTAATTTTAGAACTTATAACACAAAAAATAAAACTTGTAAACTTACGGATGGTGTACTTCTTGTCGGAGTGCCGTGATCCCCTCGTCGCTTGGGAGGTGCGTCTCTTGTACCTCATTATGTATTCTGTAACAAAAACATTTAAAATAAACAATAATCATCATCAGGTCACTTAGTTCTCTTCGATCCTCTCTAATTTATCAAGGCAATGAAGATCAAATAAAAAAATAAATAGTTAATATCTTTATTCTCACCATAATCTTACAAATAAGGTACCTACATAAGACTGATTAAAAGGAACATTTTACCGATTATGGCGGGTTGACACCTGAACTAGGAAAGATTCTGTATCTCAGGTTGCCAACCCTCCACCTCTAATACTACTATTTGCTCTGCATAAAATCTTAATTATTTACATACCTACTGATTACTTGTAATTATTAGCTAAATAATTAATACTAACACCCACTACCTAGGTCGCGCTGTCCAGACTAGCCAAAAGGTAGCCTTTATGAACCTTTACTCGGTTGGTATTTTTGGGGCCTATCAGTGTGCTTAGTGCGAGTTTGCATTGAACATCGTCGCTAGCGAGTGCGTCAAAAAAATCTATGAAGATTTTAGTTCTTAAAAGTATCCGCTAGGGACGCTGTACATTTGTACAATCATACCTACATTTAATTTTTTTTTACGCAGTCGCTAGAGAAGACATTTGATGTAAACTCACACTAAGCCCCTAGTTCGTTCGTAATTGCGGCTAAATGACGTCCAATGCTGGACAAAGGCTATCAAGGATTGACTATCTTGATGTACACTTTTCGTGTATTTTAAAAAAAATAAGCTTATCAGTGTCAGTTTCTTGCGCTGCTTCACCACAGCATTGCGCTACATTATTGTTTTGAAGCATTGGTAGAGTGATACTAAAAAGGAAATGTTGGGACCTATAGACCTCTTTGCCAACTCTCTGAGAATAAATTATTTTTAAGAAATATGTTTACGCTCAATTTCGTATTCGACTTGGAATATGTACGCCAAATATTCCAGATCTAAAACGTGACCCCACGGCCACGCTATAAACATACAATCTTAACGTGTCCTTGGATATGCGTATCGTATTTTATGTCCCAAAATAATTGGTGCCGTATTTCAAAGGATAATAACTAAGTGTTGCCATGGAAACGAAGGCCTCCGTCTACCCGCGTTAGTGAAGAAGGTATTAAAAATTCGCCAGATTCTGAAACTTGGGCTTTCTCAAAATTAATGAACTGAAATGGGTATTCTGAAATTGCAGATCAATTTAATATTTTAAGGTTTAACTAAGTAATTAAAGAAGCTTGCCTGAAAACGGCTGAAATAACAAAGTTTGGAAGGGTTGTTAGAGGGCTTAAGTTTCCAATTTGATACCCTATTTATAGAGCTTTGAATATTTGAGAAGTTTTAACGTTTTCTTGAGGTAGGGCTTTGTTTAGAAGTGGACGTTCTATGGCTGAAATGATGATGATGAAATACCTGCTTGTTTGTTTACTACTACAAAATTTTGGATATTTTTATTTTAAAAGCTAACGTGCTCGCGGCCTTATCGACTTGTATTTCGTTTTAAGATTTTCCAGGATGTTTTAAATTAATATTTTATTCTCACTGTTTGATAGCAAATTATTGAAATGAAGCTACATTTCCCAATGTATGAAGCCCCACAAAACTTAAATACTAAAATTATAAAGTGAATTTTAGAGTCCGGTTGTTTGTGATTTTTGTAATCGTATAGTGAAAATGCATGCATATTAACAATTATTTTAATGTTCGATATTTACAACTTTATCAACTACAACATACCTTTCAACGTAAATGTTATTTCTTCAATTTTATATAGCACAACCTTTACACAACTATTTGATAAAAACAACTAGCCAACGATATGTGAAACTACAAGGAAGACTAAATTCAGTAACAATCTAACACCTAATACAACAATATCAAAATCAGTATTTCATAAAACACATGTATTTTTACTTTGCTAAACGAGTGTGCAGAACACATTATTTTTTCATAATCCAACACGTTAACATGACTAAAGCTGATGTTTTATCTGGAACGATCATAGAACTATTATTTAAGATGTTATTTTCCATTTAATTTTGAGGGTTTCATTCATAATTTTAAGGAAATTCGATTATTTACGCGGAATATTCGCTCCAGATTCATGGTTTTGACGTTTCGACTGAATGTTGTCAGCATTTGATTTTGAAATTGGACTGTATTTGTAACTTGTTGATTATTTAGATTTTTTAAATACACTATACCTTAAACGTATTAAATTAAACGTCGAAGTATATTTAAGTAAATAAGCAATGTTGTATGTAAGTTTTAAGTTTTTTTTTTATTTAGTTGAAAAATATCTGTATCGCTCGAACGAACCTCCTTAATAGCAAGCAATTGGTTTTAAAATAAACATAGTGTACATTATATGCAGAACTAAATACACATGAAACAAAAGTAGATTTTTAATAAAGAAATTACATTACTTTAATAAAAAAAGAATAAAGCAAGATCACGTTTTGAATTCAGCCTGCACTGTTTTACCTCAGTAACTAATAAAGCCCCAAATAAAAAAAATCGTCTTTTAAAAACAAGTCCTTTTTCCATTCACTCACAAAATTACACTCCCTGTAACATTTTCAGCGCTCCAACTTGGCAACACAGCTCACGCATGCGCCAAAAAATGCCCAGTTCGCGCCAGTTGATACTTTTGTCAGTGTTCTATTGATCGGACTCAAATGGGAGCTATATTACAGATCGGCTGGGCCAAAATAGGACAGAAATAAATAATAATGGATCTTTTAGGCAAATGGGGAAACCTTTATTGTGTGTTTAGGATGTTCATGGTTTAGAATGGTTTGATTTGGTTTATTTAGGGACTAGATGGATGAGTGTACACGCTAGACAATCGATTTACATTTTAATCAGACTAATTTAAGATTTTAGAGGCAGTAATTTGCTTCAAAACCTATTTAAAATTTTAACTAATACTTTATACTCGTAGTGTTGAAAAACTCAAGCTTTTTCCCCATGAGAAGTTATTCCTTTCTGTCACAGAAATTCTTTGACGCGTGCGTAGGTATCCGGTCCCCTTCCAAAATCCGAGATAAAAACTATCCCATGATATTCCTGGATCTCAAACTGTCTCTACATAAGTATACCTCATCTGAATTGGTTCAGTGGCTTAAACGTGAAAGTAACATCCATCCATTCATCCTCATAAATATTTACATCTTCTATCTACAGGGTGTTAGGTAAATGGTATATGAGCGGACACTAGCCCATGTTAACATATTATACATATAAATGGTATGGTGAAGTCAGAAAATTGATATCATCATTTTAATTATTTAAATTTTCATACAAATCTGATTTTATAAATTTTATTTTGTATGAAAATTTGCACATGTTAACAAGGGCTAGTGTCGGCTCATAATAATATACCCATTTACCTAACACTCTGTATATAAAAGCGATAGGTCACTGACTAACTCACTCATCACGAAATCTCAGAAACTATACGTGCTAGGGGTCTCAAATTTTGCATGGGGATTCCTTTTAGAACATAGGTGCTCATTAAGAACGGATTTTACGAAACTCCACCCAAGAGGCTGTAAAACGGGATCCACGCGTCCGAAGTCGCGGGCGCCTGCTAGTTTATAATGTTAGTAGAATATGATGTATTTAAATTAAGTACATACATCGCAATAATTTTCCTTGTTCCAGTCCTAAATTTTGAATTTCTCAAAATCATTTCTAAGAACTAAGTGATGTTAGGAAGGCACAAAAAATCGTATAATAAGCTAACAACAGAATAATGACATAAAACGTTGTACGTGCAAGAGATAATAATTTTAAGCAAGTATTAGATACGGTCACAGCACAGACATCTTAATAAGACGGTTTTATTGCATGTCCAAAGATCACAAACTTATTAAAGACCTGCTGATTATAAAATCACATAACTCTAATAAAAGTACTTTACTGGAAAAGGCCGATTATAAAGTAATAGTATAAGTTATAAGTGATGTATAGTTTGCATCAGTCAAAATATTTATTACTGTTAAATCTCAAAAGATGTACACAATCGTCTTGCGCTGCTTCTCACAAAAAATATTAAAAAATTGACCAGAGCTCATTACCTACTTGAGACCTGACAAATTAATTATGGACCTAAGTTCCACTTCAATTTCCACAAATATTTTCGTAAGTAAAGGTACATTTTTATCATAATCAGGTACAGTCGCAAGCAAAAAGGCAATCAAAAAGTTCTCATCAGAAAAGTTTGTTACAATAAAATTGGAATAAGGTTGTTCAACTTTTTGACAATATTGGGTGTCACGAACTAGTTGACGCTGACTGAAAGTACTTACACGATAACTCTACCTACTTGTAAATATGAATCCGAAATCTTTATGACCAGCAGACGTACTACGATGACTTCATAATACAGNCCTAACTCTGTACCAAATTTCAGCTCTCTGAGTTAATGGGAAGTACTAGTTCTATTTTGATGATCATCAGTGAGTGAGTGAGTGAGTGTCGTAAATGCGAAACTTTGCTTTTGCTTAACTTCGGAACTAAATGACCTACAAACTTGAAATTTTGGATTTTAAGTATGTGATTATAGCTTACTAGATGACAAAAATTTCTGCGTTCTGGTCTTATCCAGAGGTTCTCAAATAGAGGCCTGAAAATGCGGCGAAATGGTTCCAGTAAAGATGGTACGGCAGTGTTTGCTTCGCGCTCGACTTGGCGGGGGCACTGCCGTGCCCCCAGATCCGAAATCTTTATCCAGCAGACGTACTACGATGACTTCATAATACAGTCCAAAGTGTGCTCACTTTAATCGTTAACAAATCCATATCAAGATTATCCCGTACAAACAAGAATAGACCCTGGAGATTTAAAGCCCTTATCTGATATACGCTATCACACCAGACTGTACATATTTATTGAAAAACCGTCTTTATTACAACGGTATAAGATGCCACTATGTTTACCTTTATGTGCTGTCACTGTACGAAAAGCTTTTCAAACACGAGGCCTGTATTACTAAACATTACTCTGTCTTGGTTTTTATTTAAGACAATGTTTTCTAACCTTGGGCTCGTACTCTCTTGAGGATCATCAATCAGCCTTGAGGGATCCACGAGAGGCATCAGAATATGTATGAGACCTACTTAGGTAAGAATGATTTTTATTACCGTGAAAGCACAGTAGCTTTAAATTCTATACTAAAAGGTCTATAACTAATTAAGCTTGTGTCAATGATGCCTTAAAAACTTGCTGTTTTTGGAATTACTTATTTTGTTAAAACAATAAAGTTAGAATATAAAAATCTCGGACAATAATAAATACGAGTCATCAATGTAAACATAAATCAATGATGCTAATGAGCTAATTAAAACATATAATTTCATTTATTTCCTTGTCAAATACCTACAAAGTTAAAGTAATGGCCTATAGAAATATTTTTTTGAAAAATGTTAGTTCAGTTTGATAATACGGGTCTTCAGACATAAATCTAATATGAAGTAAGTTATTAATTTGAGGTATAATTACCTCATTGTTTACTATAAAGTATTTATGAGGCATTACAATTTACTGGCCATGTAAATCTCCCACAGTTGTCGCGTTGGTTTGAAATAGTTAAGAATCGAACCTGGAAACTAATATAATAGGTAATAGAACTAACTTATCTTGTAAAACCATGTAAAAGCAAATAAATATTTCTGATTTCTGATTTCTGAGTGACCATGACTCAGCACAGTCAGTGTTCATAACAAAGACATTTGCATCAATTGCACCTTGCGGGATTTGAACCCGCGACCGCTGAGTGAGAACTAGAAAACATTCCATAAATCCGTTCGAACGTAAAATGGTAACGGTACATCATTATATTATTCATTTTCATATGCTACAACGCAGTTCTGTGGTTTCGATACCGGTATAATGCAACTTATAAGTTGATGTAAAAAGGTTTTCATCCACCTACAAGGTAGACCGACGATCTCATAAAGGTCGTAAAGCAGGAAAGCGCTAGATGCAGGCAGCAACCACCGGGTCATTGTGGAAATCATTAGGGGAGGCTTATGTTCAGCAGTGGTGGTCCTATGGCTGAAATGATGATGATGATGATGAAAAAGGTTTTTATCTTGATCGTAGAGTATACTTTTGTAAGACAAAAAATTAATTTGTTGTCGACTGTGCCTTCACAGGCAAATTTTATTGGGATGGACATAGATATTACAAGTAACAATATTAGCCTAGGCGCAGACCATCGCCTTTTAGTTGGCCGATAGTTGGGCCCGATTTTAATTTGTTTGAAGAATCGGCCGATACGAAATCGGTGTAATGTGCGCACTTTCATACATCTCCATACTGATTAACAGCCCGACCCAACTATCGGCCAACTAAAAGTCGCTGGTCTGCGCTTAGGCTTATTTGATCAACTCTGACACCATAAAACGCTCGTTATATTTTACGACCTAGGTGATTAAGTTGAAATTCGTGACGATTTTCCTAAAACTCTCGTTTGTATGGGCCCATACACGCCCGCATTCGGCAGACATCTTGTATGAGATGGGTAATTCCAATAATGGAGGTCTTTGCTCTACTACAGTAAACAGTTATACATAGATAACGATGGTCATTATGTCGTATTGTGCTGTCATTTTTACTAACTGCTTTCTTAAAAGAGGCATCTACTAAAACAAATGATGAATTACTTTACTCTTTACTACTATTAAACTTTACTCGTATACCTATAGACTTTTTGGAATTTACATCTGGTAAAAACATTTAAAACCATAGACGGTGGTCTGGTCTTCTGTTTCACATACAGACTACTAATGCTAGAGATCGCGGGATCAAACCCGCGAAGTTGTAGTTGTGACCAAGTAGTTTCTGTGGTCTAGTAGTCCATATATCAGACCAGAAACCCAGGGTTCGATTTCCATTGGGGGTAATTTTTTCTGGACTATTCCTGACTCTACCACCATTTTACCTGAATCTGTCGCCATATCAACAATGTCAACAGCATTCCTGTGTTTCAGGAGTAGGAAAAAAGACAGCTAATTCCTCTGTGGTCGAGGACTCCGGGAGAAGCTTGCTTCCACCTTCATTATCATTTTCCATTAGGTGCAATGCAGGCCAAGAGCTTCCTTGTTGTGAGATGGTACTAGTGAAAAAAATCAATCCACATGGCAGAAGAATAATAACTACTAACTAGGTATTTGCAAATGCCTCACGACTTTACCGGCCTATTAAGGTTGTACCTACTCAGTTATGGATCATAGCCAGAATGGCACAGGCTGACTTGTATGAGACGATCGTGACAGACATACTTGATGCCCAGAATCTTATAATAAAATCTCAATCTTAGAATAAATCCGACATTTGCAACCAAACTAAGAAACCATCATTTTTCAACATGATGAAAAACTCGAGCAATGTTTTGACGAACATCAAGCACGACACTCATAACAAAGTATGCTATGAATTAATCATTCATAGTCAATCAATCTGCAATAACGATACCTCAACAACGTTTACCTGCCCAAACAACGGCACGCAGGAAGATTTAATAAATGTTACGCCACTATTGTATCGGAGTTTTGGGCTGACACTGTATAAGGTTTATTGTCGACACGACAAGAAGAAGAACGACACTTTGATTTACTAGACAAATACAGAATTTCCATATTGGCCAGTTCGATGCGGCGTGTATCTAGTACCTTCCTACTGTCTTTATGAGATCAATTTGATGGACATTTTTGCCTTATTCAGGAGTGGGGTCCTGAAGTTAAAATGAAAAAAAAAACAGAATCTGGCCTACACTCCCTACTGACCAGACGGGTGGTGGAGGTCCGACGTTCACACGTCTTTTAATCGCTTCACGACATCCGCATAAGAATGAATCTACAATACAATTTGTCATATTACCTGCGTAAAATGTAAAACAGTGTACAGTCAAGTACCGAAACCCATTCGCACAAAAACTGGGCTGTCCTAACCCCGGAAAGGTCAAGGCGAAGCCCAAGACAATTCGCTCGTCGTAAGACAAGGAGATGGAGAATGCTCACTCTACACGATGCCTCTAATGATCTGCATGTTCAAGGTACAATTTCTGAATGGGACACAAATTGAAAAATTACTTTTTGAAACTAGCTGTTTTATTCCAGGGCGGGCAAGAAGCACTACTAGGTAAATTATGATGGAGGACTAACTTTTACACTTGAAACTTTCAAGTAGAGAGTTTTTGGAAAAACAGTCAGGAAATTGGCAATCTACTCTACATTGAATTATTGCTTACACAAAAAAGTGGCCTGTAACAGAGTTTAACTATAATGTTCCATCCTTGAGATGTAAGCTAACAACTTTTCCGTTATGGACAAAGAAAGTTTGGAATTTTAGGTAGTCAGCTAAATTTTCAACTCCGAAAATTGGAAGTCCGAAAATGTTCTTCCTAAAATTTTTCATCCTAACAATCACAATTCCTAACTACTCTGTCTCTAATGTTCATAATTCCGAATCATTCAACTTCATAATGTCATTAGCAATAAACATCTAGTATACTTTTATTTGTTCTCCTAGATTTTCTAAACATAACTATATTTTACACTATTATTCAAAGTCATATCTTTTTTGTTTAGATTTCTTTCTTTGACGATATATTAAAGTTCAAGTTTGTTGGCTTTAGCACGTATACTTGTGTCCCGCTCCAGTCATTCAGTTAAGTTCCAGAAATGAATCGGTCCTATTCATAATTATTGGTTAAGGTTAGGTTAGAACTGTGACCACAACGCACGAGCCGAGCGAGCGAAGCCAGAGTCCCGCTCCAGTCATTCAGTCAAGTTCCAGAATCGAATCGGTCCTATTCATAATTATTGGTTTAGGTTAGGTTAGAACTATGACCACAACGCACGAGNTTATGGATCATAGCCAGAATGGCACAGGCTGACTTGTATGAGAGGTTCGTGACAGACATACTTGATGCCCAGAATCTTATAATAAAATCTCAATCTTAGAATAAATCCGACATTTGCAACCAAACTAAGAAACGATCATTTTTCAACATGATAAAAAACTCGAGCAATGTTTTGACGAACATCAAGCACGACACTCATAACAAAGTATAGTCAATCAATCTGCAAAAACGATACCTTAACAACGTTTACCTGCCCAATCAACGGCACGTAGGAAGATTTAATGAATGCTACTGACAACGCCACTTTTGTAGCGGAGTTTTGGGCTGACACTGTATAGGTTTATTGTCGACACGACAAGAAGAAGAAGATCGACACTTTAATTTAACACAGACTATGCAGAATTTCCATAATAAATTACTGGTTGGTTTATAAGGTCAACATGGAAACCATTTGGGAAGGCTTATGTTAAGTAGTGGACGTCCTGAAGTTGAAATGAAAAAAAAAATCTGGCCTACATTCTTTACTGGTTAGACGGGTGGTGGAGGCCTGAAGTTCGCACGTCCCTTAGTCGCCTCATGACATCCGCTTAGAATGAATTTAAGACAACACAATTTGTCATATTACCTGCGTAAAATGTAAAACAGTGTACAGTCAAGTACCGAAACCCATTCGCACAAAAACTGGGCTGTCCTAACCCCGGAAAGGTCAAGGCGAAGCCCAAGACAATTCGCTCGTCGTAAGACAAGGAGATGGAGAATGCTCGCTCTGTTTGAATAATGGGAACTTACACTTACCATGAGGTGAGATACAAGCCAAGAGCTTCCTCGTTGTGGATAAAAAAAAGAAAAAATATACTCTACGCGATACCTCTAGTCTAGTGATTTGCAAGTCCTGAATGGCGCTCAAATTGAAAAATTATTTTGTTCTAGCTGATATATTTCAGGGGAAGCTTGTTAGACTAATAAATATGATGTAGGACTAACTTTACACTTGAAACTTTCAAGTAGTGAGTGTTTGGAAAAACAGAAAAAAGGGAATCTACATTGAATTATTGCTTACACAAAAAAGTGGCCTATAATTTTCCGTCCTTAAGATGTAAGCCAAGAGCTTCTCCGTTATGGATAAACAATAATTTTTGGAACTTTAAGTAACCACTTTTTTGGGTAGAGTCGTAGTCTATTACAATGAGGGTTTTCGCGATTGAAGGATCCGCCAGATGGCGATACGTGGACGCGGGGTCCAGATGCTGCGTGATTGGTTATTTTTGACATGACATTGACAGATATGTCAAAATCCACCAATCACGCAGCGGTCGGACCCCACGTCCGCGTCCCGCAATCTGGCGGATTTTTCAATCGCGAAAACCTTCATTAAATATCAATACCTAGTCTGAAACATGACTAAAAGATACAACTTTTTAACGACAACCTACTACTTTGGATAGCCAGACCTTCACTGGTTGGGTTTCGTTGGAGGCTAAGCTGTATATCCTGGGCATACAGGAGTTGCAGTGGTGGGAAAGTATGATGCGATAAGTCCCGTATGGATATTTAGCCTATACAGGGTGTTAGGTAAATGGGTATATGAGCCGACACTAGCCCATGTTAACATGGGCATAATGGTATGGTGAAGTCAGAAATTTGATATCATCATTTTATTATTTTTTTATTTTCATACAAAATAAATTTTATAAATTCCGATTTGTATGGAAATTCAAATAATTAAAATGAAGATATCAATTTTCTGACTTCACCATACCATTTATATGCCCATGCTAACATGGGCTAGTGTCGGCTCATATACCCATTTACCTAACACCCTGTATAGGGTTAGTAATCAATCTAGAGGCCAATCTTCATGATGATAGAGCTTACTGCATCACAAATTAGTTGTGGCCACGAGCCCGAGACAGATCGCTGCGCGCGCGCCTCTCGTGAGTCAGTTAGGCGCAGACACACGGCTCTACGCCACGCGGGTGCGGGTATGAAAACTTCCTTATTTCTTTCGATTATCGATCGTATTAAAAGTATGTTTAAGTTAAAAAATGCTAAGTATTTGACTGTGTTTGAGTTTTTTGATGTGTTTTGGTGAAGTTTTTGTTTTTAATATCGATAGTTTTTTTCGTGTTATGACAAATTTTAAAAGCTCAAGTGTTCAACAATGCGTAAAGTTTTTCCTCATATTAAATTTTTTTGGTCAGAGCTTTCGGTCGGAGTTACATTGTTTTTTTTAAGTGATACCCATCATTTTTTCTACCATCAGAAAATAACTTTTTGGAAATGTACAGAAGGGCCATGCCCATCCCTTTCGCTCTGTTTATAATGTTCTAATTTATGTGGATTATTTATTGATCGGTTCATTTTTGTTTTGTGATATTGTAGTTTTTAAACTAACATATTAAAAAGTTTTAATATGTGATACCTACACCCTACAGTATTGTAATGTTACATTTAATTATGTGATCAACTGAGTACCTACATGCGTTTGACTGAAGAAATACTTATTTACAGTTATAAATTGTAAAAACACTTGAGTCAATCTACACCGTTGTTCAATTAAAGGATAAATTGTTATTTTCTTGTCTTCAAGGTCAATAAATAATATGTTTTCACCTAAGTTACATACTTATGTACCTATATCAAGAAAAATAACTTCCTTAAGCATTCTAGATTGTGATATTTAACCGTATAATATTCCAATACGGTAGTGGTATGGTATAAATTATGGTATTTTATTTGAAGTGGTTTCTACATAATTATTAATATCTTGGAAGCACCAGTTTTACAACTGTTTAGTTTATTAAGTAGCGCCTTGTATGGAACACCAAATGCGTAGATATACAAATGGACGGCGTATAATTATGGTCATGGATAAAATAATGTTTTGGTTGGACACTTTTAGACAGAAAAATCATATTGTTCTTAAGTATTAACATTTTCAAATTGAAATAATATTTTTAGTTCAACTCTCGAATTATTATTTGTTTAAATAAAAGTTTGATTACTTAATTTTTCATTAGGTTGTTCCCATGCATTTTCTACGCTGTAGTTGGGCTTCGATTCATAAAATTAAATAAGACACAATCAGTAAACAACAATTTTCTAATGGCGGTTCCCATTTTGCATGGGACTAATGCCCGTTTTCACCATCAATCCCTAATTTTTAAGTGACCCCTATGAAAACAAAATTAATGTTATGTGTTACCATACGGGTCACTAAAAAAATAGGGATTGATGGTGAAAACGGGCATAAGTATCTTTGTATCTTTCTGAATCGATCAATCGCTTCGCTACGTCCCTAAATGGTAGATGCATCAGAATCGAAATCGATTACAAATATTACATTGTCTAGAGACCCTGAGACCGTACAAAAGAAGACCAAAAACGTGTGAATTGTGTACCTAATCACCAGCGAGCCAACCTTTGCTTTATTTGGATCTGGTTCATAATGAGTATTCGTTGTTTGTTTACCATAGCTGTGAGGCGTCTTATATCTTGGTATCTGATGTAGAGATAGATAACGCCGTGTTATGCCGAAAATTGCACCAAATCATTACACTCAGTGGACCGACGAGATCATAAAAGTAGCAGGAAAGCGCTAAAGGCAGGCCGCTACCAACCGGGTAACATGGAAAGCATTGGGGAAGGCCTACTATGTTCAGCAGTTGACGTCCTATGGCTGAGATGATGATGATGATGATTGCACTTGGTATGCTGACACTCCTATAAAAAAAAATAACTGTGAAAATCAGACTCTTACGTCGAATGGGCCCACTCTTAACTTGACCCGCGGTGAGGTTTCCCACAGAATGCATTATTTTGATTTTTTTTGTGATAATGCACTAAACTACAAATTATCTAATTACTTAGTTAGCCACTATCTAATTAATCTTTTGTTCTTTCATTTTACCTTTTTGATAAACGTCTGAATCAGATCTAGCTTTTAATTAGAAGGTATCTAACGTAAAATCTAGAAAAATATAAACAATACTATCAACTTGACCGACCATACGACTCGTGTAACATTTTAAACAGCATTGATGTTCGTTTGTTTTCATGGGCTTCAGATTTTCTTTTGTTTCTGTTTGATGCCAAAATTGACGATTGATTGTTTATAAGAGTAGGCGCACACCATTGATTTTTTTTCAACCGACTTCAAAAAAGGAGGAGGTTCTCAATTCGACCCGTATGTTTTTTTTTTCTATGTTTGTTACGCGATAACTCCGCCAATTATGAACCGATTTGAACAAATCTTTTTTCGGCGTATAGGTAATACCTCAAGGGTGGTCCCATTTAAATTTAATAATAGAAAAAATAACCCCCAAGGGTGGAAAATTGGGGATGAACTTTTTTATACTCAATATCTCCGCCGATTATAAATCAATTTGAACGATTATTTTTTTGTTGAATAGGTATTATCAAAAAGGTGGTTTCATGCGAATTTGAAGAAAATATTTCACCCCCAAGGGTGGAAAATTGGGGATGAACTTTTTTATACGCAATATTTTTAATTTTTAGTTTTTTTTCGTGTTCACGCATTTGAAGTCGGTTTTATTTTTTTAAAAAGTTAATTGTTAGTTGGCCGATAGTTGTGCCCGATTTTAATTTGTATGAAGAATCGGCCAAATCGAATCGGCGTAGTGTGCGCACTCCCATACATGTCCATACTGATCAACTGCCCGACATGAAACTGCGAGAGGGGAGTATGTGTGAGTGCGGCGAGAGTGAGGAGGACAGGCACCACGTTCTGTGGTACTGTCCCCTGTATGAAGACCTGCGGTGTGAGATGCTGAGTGGGATAGCGCTCTCGGAGGGCTACGGTCCTGCGTGGTACCCCGATCTAGTCAGCTCGGAGGCGAACTTCGCGCGGCTGCGAGGTTTCGCGCACGCGTGGCACAGAAGGCGGAACGGACAGACGCCTAGCGGCCAGGCACCGGATGGTGCCAACGTGATAGTGGAGTCCATGCCCCAGAAGGGGGAGAGTGGCAAGGGACAAATGGACAAAGATTAAAGAACTTGTAGAGAGTCAAGAATTGCGCCCGGTGGAGTGCAATCTGCCGTAGGCAGCCGCAATTCCGCGCGCATCTCTCAAGATTCGGCCACAATAACCGCGAGGTTGGTATGGCCATGGGTGGTGGTGGGATTTGATCAACTGCCCGACTAAACTATCGGCCGACGAAAAATCAACGGTGTGCGCCTACTCTGATTGTTTATAAGTGAGTATTTTTTTTTTTAACACTTGGGGCCTCGTTCACCATCTCATTCTCCGAGTAAAGAGTCAAACGGGCAAGGTACAGTCAGCATAAAATAGTTCGTGACACCCAAAGTGGCCAAAAAGTTCGCAAGCCGTCTTTGTTACAATAAAATTGGAATAAGGTTGTGTTGTCATCTTTTTGGCCACTTTGGGTGTCACGAACTATTTGACGCTGCTGTACTTGTTGCTTAACCTTTAACTGGTGACAAGCGGTCTCACAGGCCGGGCGGCATCAGTGAAACATCGTTTCACCCCCTTCCCCGTTCTTCCTATATTTCACCGCTTCAGTAGCTTCAAGTTTAGTTGTGTCTACGCCGTAGATAAGGATATTTGCATAATTTAGCTCCAAATCGGCAAGTTACATCGATGTAAAGTTCAGCAGCGGTCTCTCAGACCGCATGTCACCAGTTACGTAACATTTTTTTCATACAATTTTTTGGTATTTTTACAGTTTTTACTTGCAATTGATATTTAAATAACTCCAAAAAAGAAGCGTAAGATCATTTGTTGGGAATATAGTGCCATACTTCATGAAACGACTTGAAAATTTGCCAGTTGAAAAATATCTGGAAAAGGAAGACTCAAGTGGGTCGGAAGCTGAATTTATGTTCCTGAAAACATCGTTCTGGAGCAAAGTGACCATGATTAGAAAGCCAAAGAAAGTGTTTTTGAAGATGAAGGACCAATTGATGAAAATCAGTCAGAAAGTGAAAATGACGGTCCACCTTTATGCCGAACAATGAATGCCCTGACAGCCAATAAAAAAAAAAACAAAAGTTTAACCACTGCCAGTTTTCTAAAATTATAGGTTACCTACGTGTGATAGGTTTTTTTTAAATTGATTAATATTTTAACTATAATAAAAAATACTATTTTTGTTATAATTTGTTCATTCAAATTTCTTTTTTTGCGATTATCGATCTCATCTCTAGTTTTTTGATTTTTATTACTACATATAATTTAATAGCAAGTTCTGCATTAAAAATGATATCTAGAGTTTGTTAATTTATTTTAATTTAATTGTTCTATATGCTAATAATCTGTTTTTAAAGATTTAGGTATGCTTACCTTACCTACTTTCTATGCTACAGTCTTGATACGGTAGCGGCCTCTCAGACCGCACGTCACCAGTTACGTTACACAAAAACCATGTCACCAGTTAAAGGTTAAAGTCACGAGTAGCAACGTAAAATTGCGTCCACGCGTACTGTGAGGCCTTATAGTAATGTTTGTGAATACGGGCGTTAATCAGGAAGTAATTACTCACTCAGAACTTTACTCAGTGGTTTTGAAAGCCCTTGGTGTTGTATTTAGTGTAAAAAATAATGTCTAATAGGTTGTCACGTGTAAGTGCCACTGTATCTAAAATAATACCGGAGAAAACATAACCCGCCTTCTGGCGCAGTCGGGTAAAATAGGATAATGGCAATCACAAAACTATATGGAAGAAAATTATACAAACAATATCATACTTAGTACAGTCAGCATCAAATAGTTCGTGACACCCAAAGTGGCCAAAAAGTGGACAACACAACCATATTCCAAATAACAAAGACGTGTTGCGAACTTTTTGGCTACTTTGGGTGTCACGAACTACTTAACCTGACTGTAACAAAGACGCGTTGAGAACTTTTTGGCTACTTTGGGTGTCACGAACTATTTGAGGCTGACTGTACTATAAATTGTAAGCAAAGCCCAATTTTATCCTCAGGGTAGACTGCTATGGTCAAAACAGTTTTATAGGTCACGATGGGTCGGACCTTGTCCTTATATAAAACTGGATTGGCAACAGTTTTCAAGATGACCAGGATCATTAATAAAGAGCTTTTTGGCTTAATTAACCCCATTCAGATCGCCTTTAATTGAAGATGATTCGGAGAAATTACTTTGAAAGAAAGAAAAGAAAGAAAGAAAGAAAAGTATTTATTCGATGCTAGTACAAAATAAAATAACAAATAGATATAACAAAACCAAACACTAAAGTACATGCACCAAAATGGCATCTGCTCAGTATAAGCCATATAAGCCGCATTCTTGATGGATACCTTATCTGTTTCTGTGCTTACTTTTCACAAAACTACAAACTTAATTTTCTTCGTAAAGCAAATAAATCCATTCGAAGATAAATAATATGTACCTACCTAGTTCTAAGAATTTACCTATTTTTTTTTAACAGTCAAGAATATTTTCTAAAAAAATATTCAATTTACAGGCTTAAGTACTACCGTTTCATAATGTTTTCTTATAACAATAGATGGAATTTATCAACAATCTTACCACCGATTGAATCCGGTAATTTTGTCACCTAATTACTTTAAAACAAGAGTTGGAATCGCTCAATGTCGTAAAATAAAATAAAAGTTTTCTTAAATCATTAGAGTCATAATTATACAGCTCGGTGCCAATCTAATTCAGCTTTACTTGTTTGCAAGATTAGGAGTTTTTATTGGCGCGGCTCATAATGATGACAAATCCCCGATTACTCTAAAACGTGTCATAATAGTGCAGGTCACCTCTATAACACAATAACAAGCGCATCACTAAGTTTATCGAAGAAATAAGTTCACTACGTATTACTTAAGGAAATGTCTCGCCTCTGACCTCTACCAACGTCAGCCCACGCGCAAAACAACTGCTACCACGTTATCGATACATTTTAATCGATGCCCGCACATCACTACGCCTGATGCGGGAAGTAACCTTGGTTCGGCCTTCTCTGACTATAGTAGCTGCTTTTGAAATGCAGTTGGGTGTTTATAGTTTATTAATAAGCTTGCAATATTCTATGATTATTGGATAATGATCCGATTTGTGATGGATATGTGGATATGTGCGATAGAATTTTGTAAACAAATCGCGGGATTTGTAAATCTTATGGCGGATAATTGAGAAGGAAATAGACGCTGTTAGATGCATGTATTTTGGAATTTAGATCAGTTTGATGTTGATGAAGTTAAAGTTAAATCTTCATAATGTAGTACACAATATTGGTCTATATTTGGCGGTCTTGCCCCTGACTAATTAAAACGATTCGTGTATAAAATTATTCGATTGTTTAAAGGTAACTCACAGTGACAAAATTTGACTGCTAATTGAATTAGCAGAAAAGTAGCCCTTTGTGTACATGAAATGTTGAACAATTTTACACTATTATAAGGATGTTTTTAATTATGCGGATTTTATCACGGTTTGTCCCGCATGCGTGATACTCGCAAGTGTCCATTCATTCAAGTAGGTATTAATATTGTAATGCGTGGAATGAATGCCACAAGCAAGCACAATCGTGTTATTTTGACATAGTTATTGGGCGCCACATTATGTTATTGTGTGTCGAGATGAGATTAGCAAGTTAATTCCAAGTAGGTAGATGTTTTTTATAGATCAATTAAGACTCCAAACCAGACTTAATTCATTTCACACCAAAGACAACAGTATTTATCTTGACTGAATGATTCGTAGACGAATCCTTGGATTGGCACATCTCTTATTTCCTCGTTACGACATGCCTAGAATATGCAACCCATTGTCTATTATAAACATTAATAAAAATAGTATATGTATATCAGTCAATGAACGCGGAACTCGTACAATCACATACAATCAATAACATACAACATACAGCTCACCTCGTCTGAACTCGGAGGTCGTATTCAAATGGTGCCGATGCTATCGCGAATTTAAATAAACAATGCTACGACTTATTTATTTGTATTATATACTAGCTTTCCGCCCGCAGCTTCGCCCGAGGTTTTCCCGGAAATTATTCGAATTTTTCTTGCCGTAAAAACCATCCTTGGACTTCAAGGAACATTAAAAAAATAATTGGTAAAATTGGTCCAGGCGTTGTTGAGTTATGCGCTTACCAACACATTTTGCAATTCATTTTTATAATATAGACTATTTTTCCGCCCGCGGCTTCGCCCGTGTGGAATTTTTCGGTCCTATGACAATCAGCAATAATGTGGCTTTCTATTGGTGAAAGAATTTTAAAATCGGTTCAGTAGATCCCGAAATTACCCCTTACAATTTAACAAATATACAAACACACAAACTTTACCTCTTTATAATATTAGTATAGATTATGTACTCAAACCCACCACCACCCATGGTTCTTCCTGCCTCACGGCGTACGAACCGAATCTCGGGAGAGCGCGCGGGTACTTGCTCTGGGCTCTTTTCCCCGGGCGCTTTGCTTGACTCCCTACAAATTTATCTGATCCATGTCCCTTCTCATAGTCAATTCTCCCCCTTCTAGGGCTTGTCACCACAAATACGGTACTTCGCGTCGGGCTGCTATCGTTGTACCTATGTCATCACTTCTTCTCATATATTATGTACTAACTTTTCCCGCAGCTTCGTTAAACGTTGCACCCGTTTCATTTGCTTAGGAGATGAATTTTGGAAAGTCCTTGTGTTGCGGAGGCCAAAGAGAGGCCAGAGAGCTTACCATGAGTTTACATTAGATAAGTTTACATAACGTAAATAAAAATACATTAAAAATATATGACAGATTGTACATCACCTCCAGCGGCTACTTTCAAGAACTAAAATCTTCATACTAATAGATATTTTTGATGCACTCGCTAGCGAGCACAACTAACGTAGTTTACGTTAGTTAAGTATACTGATATTAATTATTGGAACATTGGAAAGAGTAGGACTGATCATATTCTTCTTTGCCGGAACTATAAAATATTATGGTCAAAATGATTTGATCTAAACACAAGAATAAATGTGCTATGTGGAAGTTTTCAACGTAGAGCCTCTACAAAAAGTTATTGTACGTACCTAGTTGATACATCGAACAATTCATAATATATTCGGTTTTTATACACCGTTTTTGCCTTCAATTCATATCAATGAACATGTAAAAAGCGATCATTACAATGAGAATAAGATCATATCATTTAAAGATAACACAAAAACTTTCCGCTTAGTGTTGTTAGTTTTTACTGATGGTCGTGATTTCTCAAGGTGTTGAGTTTTTGTGGGTTTTGATACAAGCCGTGGGAGTTAGTAAGTACCTACCTATTTGACATAGTATTAGTCACACTAAGCGTTTTAATACTACGCATTAGAACCTTTACTTCGAACTCCTCCTATGTTCTTCTGATTAATTTAGTTGCGGGTCCAATGACAGTTTAACTTTCCCCCGGGATAAACTTGACCTTCACAGGTTGGGTTTTATTGGCGGTCAAGCTGTAGATCCTGGCTACACAGGAGTTGTAGCGGTGGGAACGAGAGGTGGGAATAGTTCCGTATTATGATATTTTATATTAAAATATCTTCGCATCATTTCTCGGTCATGATGAGTCAACCAACCCAAGACGTTAATAAAATAAATGATTTAATTTAAACTCCTAACCAACCGTTCCCCATCCCGTCTGGTCAGCATGGGAAGTCTAAACAAATTACCTGATGATGGATGACACTCTTAACATGGCTATTGAATAACAAAAGCCTAAAAAGGAACCACAAAAATTAAACCTTAATTTTATAACACTAAGAATTACAATGCTGATGCAGGCATCCCGTTGACCTGTCTGATGCAACACTTAACCCACTTAAACTAACAGTTTAATCCCACTTAATACTGATCAGCTTCCATCCACTTGCAACCGGTCACTTTGTTGCTGGTGTCAGGACAATGTAACTACTTAATGTCAGTTTGTATTAGCAGTGAAATGCGTTAGTATTGTTCTAGGTTCTAGGGTACGGCGCAGCACGTGTCCTGCGTGCCGCTGGCAGGAGGTTGAAGGCGTAAAGACACCTTCCTTGTTTTGGAGCTGCGCACTAAGCGAGCCGAATGCCGAGCAGGGAACGCGGACGAATGCTTGAGGCAAAACGCCGATAGTGATGTCCCGCGTTCCCGACTCATATGGCTATCGAGGGCAACGTCAGGTTTTTAGTGGGTAGGCCCTGCCCTTCTGGCAGGGAGAACCCCACATAACCCACTAGCTGCCCCCGCGGCTGGTGGGTATACAAATTAATGTATTTTCCTGACGATAAAAAAATGTTCTAGGTTCTAGGGTAGGCAGTAGATAGTCAGCGTTGATTCGTTCGTGACACGTGACACCCAAAGAAGCCAATAAGTTCGCAACACTTCTTTGTTACAATTGGAATACAGTTGTTGATCAACTTTTTGGCCATTTTGGGTGTTACGAACTTTTTGACACTGACTGTACAATGATTTGTACAAAACATGAAACGGTAAAAATGCCTTGTTTATTTGTATTTAAATTATCTCTTTTTTGAACAAACTGGTATATTGTGCTGTTTAGTCATACGCCTGCCCATTATCATTAAAGTTGATGCTATATTTATCTACCTAATTAAGATCATGGACGAAGCCAAAAATACTATTAAGAAATGTATCAACATTCAAAATTCAATCAAACTAATTGATTAATATCGCAAAGTCACATTCAGTCAGTGTCCCATTAAAATTATTTGTAGATTATTTTGCAATAAAAATGTATGATTCTATTGTTGTCGACAGTTCTTATCAACTACTCATATAAATAAAATATTTGTTCCCATACTACATTAAATGCCACAATGTAACTTGCATAAGTTAGTTTAGCAGTACTTATTATTATTCTGTGGTTTAGCTTAGCTCACATAGCTTACGTAGTTTCCCATAGCATTTGAAAATGAAAATAAAAAAATACCTATTTATTGCCAGATCAACTAGTACAAAAACAAAAAAAAAGAAAGACCTCCACACTAGGCATTGCCTGTCCTGTGGAGGAATAAATTTGTTTGTATAGTTTCCACACACAACTATGGAAAAACTGCGTCAACTTAGCTTGCTGATCTTGGTCTAAAGTTAAATGATTGACAAGAACAATCTTGGTCTAAAGTTAAATGATTGACAAGAACAATGTCCTTCAGGTCTAGTGAGGTTGCTGGTTTTTTTACAAATAACTCTATACATAATAACCCTCCTTCTGGCGCAATCGGGTAAAAAAGCTTGTGGATTGTAGGCATAGGGCTTAACGCCTGAGGTAAGGGGGCGGCACGGGAGGGATGACATTGACATATTATGACGTAGCAGAGCATACAAATCTGAAGTCTCGCTGACATTTTGAGCATTTGACCGTCACAAAAACATCCTCCAGTGCCACTCGCATACCTCAGGCAGTGACTCAGTTTAAGCGCTAGATAGTCGCGTTTGGAATCCCAAAAAGTATTTTATGTACAAATAGATCTATGTCTACTTAATATTACCCAACATCCAACCTTTGTGCCTATTGAAAGTGGAGAATACAACGTGTAATGCCAAGGCAACTCGTGATAGGATACGATGGTATTTGTCGAGGCATTGTTTAGCAGATCCTGGTTGAATTTGTGCAGATTGGCATGAATATTTAGATTAGAGTGGGCGGGTTAGATTACGATATGTATTGAAATAGGCACTTTTAGTAGGTAGCTAGTCAGGAAAAACCAATAAATACGGCATATTTTAGTAAGAATAATAAATGTGGCGTAATGTTTTGGTAGCCACTAAAGCCAGATGAGAGGTTGCGAGTTCAATCCCCAGTATTTACGAATTACCCGACGACATCATAAAGGTAGCAGGGAAGCGCTGGACGCAACCGCTACCAATCGATCAACATGGAAAGCATTGGGGGAGGCCTATGTTCAGCAGTGGACGCCCTATGGCTGAAATGATGATGATTTACGTACTACGAAAATTACTAAGAACGTCATCGTCCAATAATTCGTGACAACTGATGTTGCCAAAAAGTTCGCAACAGGTCTTTGTTGGAATAAGGTTGTGTTGTCTACTTTTTGGGCACTTTGGGTGTCACGAACTATTTACTAGCACTCTATATTAGGTACATACTTGCAAATGAAACACTCGTCGAGTCATAATGTTGCAGAATTAATGTGAACTTTGTCCATTTCTCCAATTTTAAAGACACTATTTTCTCTTAGTCAGTAAAATGCTAATCTTGATAAGCTGTAGATCCTGGCTACACAGGAGTTGCAGTGGTGGGAACGAGAGGTGGGAATAGTCCCATAATCTTAATAAGGTCACTTGACTTTTACATATCCGTCCGATTTTCCCCGTGTTTTCTAAAGGCCAGTGACCTCAACCTTACTGTCATTTACGTTTCTGTCATACGCACTAACGGTTAAACACCGGACATCGCCGATCTACATAATAATGACAAGAAAAGACAAATGACTAAGCGTGTTTTACACGATTTCTGACCATAATGAGTTACGGTTAACTTGGTAGATGATTATTAGTACCTAAAGTACAGTTGACAACATAGGATTTTAAACTTTATTCCCTAATTCACAAAAGTTCAATGAGTGTGTGAATTTAAAGATACTCGTATACAATTGAAGGAAATCCATTGATTTTCCTACACAAGTAATTTGATTCGCAAAGGTTTCCTGTTTCTAGCGGGAAGAAACATTCCGCAAACCGCAATTACATAACAGCAGGACATCACTTGATACTGTGTACAATCAGTCATTATTTAAAGCAGAGATTCCCAAACTTTTATTGGCGCCTGATGAAAAAAGAGGTGTTAATTTAGAATGTTTATCTGTGACATTCTAGCTCGCACAAATTATTAAGGCTAAGTAGCAATACCTTACTTTAACATTGACTTGAAGCGGTATAGGTATAGCTCACTTGCATTTTAATTAGGTAAATAAATAAATAGAGAGTAAATACTCTCTAAATAGAAACCCGTAAAGATCTACGAGCTTTATAACCACCGGTGTTTTTTGTATGAATTTTGTCAGACTAGACGTCTGTTATAGAGTAAGAGGGTGCAATCGAGACTTTTTAAGAAGTAGTTATTTTGTTTCTAAGTCACATTTGAAATTGATCGAGAGACGCTTTTGGGTCACTCAGGGGATTTTTTTTAGGTCTTTTGAGGCCATGCTTGAGGAAACTACTAAGCCAATACATACTATTATCACTTTTTATACTTATGCGTTCAGTGTGCTTACCATGAGTTTACGTTAGGTGTGCTCGCTAGCGACTGCGTAAAAAAATGACATTTAAATGTATGACATATTGTGCAGCGCCTCTAGCGGCTACTTTCAAAAAATAAAATCTTCATAGAATTTTTTGACGTATTCGCTAGCGAGCTCACCTAACGTAAACTCATGGTAAGCACACAGATGCAAGGATTTCTCAATTTTTAATGACGCCCTCTTAAACAGTTTTTTGTTCTCGCTCGCATAGTTTGAGAAGCTATGACCAAGGAACTCGAAATCGTGCGTTTCTCAATGCATCCATAACAAAATGCTGTGTTACACATTCACAATGTATTCCGATATTGTGTAAAAGCGAAAGGACATTGACTCATTCACTCTAGTAGACAACTAAGGCCTTTCTTAGTCCAGTTGTTAGAGTGTTGTCTCCTTGCAACTCAGAGGTTTTGAGTTTAAGTCCCAGTTGGGACAGACCAGAGAATAAAAAAGTCATTAAAACCTCTTTTTTTTAAAGTAGACTTTTAAAGCGCTTTTACACGTCCCAGTATTTAACCCTACCACTGCTTCGGGACAATAAATGAGCCGG
Source organism: Ostrinia furnacalis (assembly GCF_004193835.3). Lineage (NCBI taxonomy): Eukaryota > Metazoa > Arthropoda > Insecta > Lepidoptera > Crambidae > Ostrinia > Ostrinia furnacalis. The sequence goes on along the minus strand of NW_021130773.1, from coordinate 26,419 downwards.
TGCTGAGAAAAAGCAGCGCAAGAAACTCAGTGGTGTTCGTTCAGTTTGGTTAGGACTTTTCAGGCTGAATTATACAATCATTTCAATAACAAGCTATATACTATGTTTAATCATCAGGTCATTTAGTATCCACTGCAGAATAAGCACGACCCTCTAATTTACCACAGGCAAATGCAAGATTTGGCATACACCCCACACGCTGGCCAGCCAGACCGGTTGTCTACTATGTAATGTATAAAAAAAAAACCCAGTTTGGTAACGTGAAGAGCAGTTTAAAGGCTCAATCGAGGCTTGTCAGACGTCTGTGATGTCACATTGCATCTGACACCAAGGTGACTCGTGACACGTCGTGACCTAAGTTGTCACACCCACAACTAACACAATACAAAAAAAAACTAGAATTCAAAAGATCACGCCATGGTACAGTCTACAGATTATAATTTTTTGCTGCAAAATTAGGACTTATTTACAACTACGTAAAATCGCAAAGTTTGTTACCTTTATTGTTACCTTGTCTGTACATATTAAATGCATTTTAATTCGCTCATCAAGAGTAGATAATTATGTGTTATATTCCCCATGACATCATTAAGATAATATGGGCTGGGTCATAAATCAGTCAGGAAAAAATATGTACAGTCGTCTTTACGTCTCATTTTGTTTCATGCCCATATTCAAAAACTTTACTATGAGGTCTCACAGTGCGCGTGGGCGCATAGGGTGACACACAAACCAATCACAGCGCTCTATTCAACGCTGTGCGTTCGATTTACTGCTTCACTTAAGCAAGCATCGTTTGTACTTTGTGAATGCGTCAAAATCACAATGATTTTTTTGCGCTGCTTTTTTTCGACCCTGGATCAAAATATGCCGTCCGAAGCAATAGTAGAATTAAAGCATATAGGTACTGGGACGTTTTAGGCTCAAAATCACCAAGGTTGCGAATTTCAAAATCGGTTTTATGACAAAAAAAATTGCAAGCTATAATGATGACTATTGGTTTATACTGTTGCTTAATTTGTATATTTTTAAACCTTGACAGGGCAGCGCACAGAATTCTTTANCCGCAGCTTCGCCAGAGGTTTTCCCGGAAATTATTCGAATTTTTCTTGCCGTAAAAACCATCCTTGGACTTCAACGAACATTAAAAAAATAATTGGTAAAATTGGTCCAGGCGTTGTTGAGTTATGCGCTTACCAACACATTTTGCGATAAATTTTTATATTATAGACTAGCGGCCGCCCGGGGCTTCGCCCGCGTGGAATTTTTAGGTTTTTATATAGTTACCTATGACCCTCAGCAATAATGTGGCTTTCTATTGGTGAAACAATTTTTAAAATCGGTTCAGTAGATCCCGAAATTACCCCTTACAATTTAACAAATATACAAACACACAAACTTTACCTATGAAATATTATGGTCAAAATGATTTGATCTAAAAGCAAGATAATTAATATACCATGTGGAAGTTTTTAAGATTGAAACGTAGGCCCTCTACAAAAAGTAGTTATACTTAGTTGATTCATCGAACAATTCATAATATCGGTTTTATACATCGTTTTTGCCTTCAATTCATATCAATGAACATGTAAAAAGCGATCATTACAATGAGAATAAGATCATATCATTTAAAGATAACACAAAAACTTTCCGCTTAGTGTTGTTAGTTTTTCCTAATGGTCGTGATTTCTCAAGGTGTTGAGTTTTTGTGGGTTTTGATACAAGCCGTGGGAGTAAGTAAGTACCTACCTATTTGACATAGTATTAGTCACACTAAGCGTTTTAATACTACGCATTAGAACCTTCACTTCGAACTCCTCCTATGTTCTTCTGATTAATTTCGTTGCGGGTCCAATGACAGTTTAACTTTCCCCCGGGATAAACTTGACCTTCACAGGTTGGGTTTTATTGGCGGTCAAGCTGTAGATCCTGGCTACACAGCAGTTGTAGCGGTGGGAACGAGAGGTGAGAATAGTTCCGTATTATGATATTTTATATTAAAATATCTTCGCATCTTTACTCGGTTATGATGAGTCAACACAACCCACGACGTTTATAAAACAAATGATTTAATTTTAATTTAAACTCTTAAAAGATCGTTCCCCATCCCGTCTTGTCAGCATGGAAAGTCTGAGCAAAATCATCTATGGGCTGCTGCTAAAGAAAGTAATTTGCTCCTGCAATAGAGATTAAATTACCTGATGATGGATGACACTCTTAACATGGCTATTGAATAACAAAACCTAAAAAGGAACCACAAGAATTAGACCTCATTTTTATAACAATAAGAATTACCATGCTGATGAGCATCCCGTTGACCTGTCTGATGCAACACTTAACCCACTTAAACTAACAGTTTAATCCCACTTAATACTGATCAGCTTCCATCCACTTGCAACCGGTCACTTTGTTGCTCGGATTGTAGTGTCAGGACAATGTAACTACTTAATGTCAGTTATATTATTAGCAGTGAAGTGCGTTAGTATTGTTATGGTATTGTTCTAGGGTAGGCAGTACATAGTCAGCGTTAATTCGTTTGTGACACCAAAGAAAGCCAATAAGTTCGCAACACTTCTTTTTTACAATTATTGGGATACGGTTGTTGTCAACTTTTTGGCCACTTTGGGTGTTACGAACTTTTTGACACTGACTGTACAATGATTTATACAAAACATGAAACGGTAAAAATGCCTTGTTTATTTGTATTTAAATTATCTCTTTTTTGAACAAACTGGTATATTGTGCTGTTTAGTCATACGCCTGCCCATTATCATTAAAGTTGATGCTATATTTATCTACCTACGAGTAATTAAAATCATGGAGCCAAAAATACTTAATATAAAACTATTAAGAAATGAAACAACTTTCCGAATTCTATGAAACTAATTGATTGATATCGCAAAGTCACATTCAGTCAGTGTCCCATTAATATGATTATTCGTAGATTATTTTGCAATAAAAATGTATGATTCTATTGTTGTCGACAGTTCTTATCAGGCTATAAATAAAGTATTTGTACCCCATACTAATATTAAATGCCACAGTGTAACTTGATTTAGTTTAGCTTAGCTCACATAGCTTACGCAGTTTCCCATAGCATTTGATAATGAAAATGAAAAAAAAAAGTGCCAGATCAATTGGTACAGAAACAAAAAAAGGAAACACCTCCACACTAGGCATTGCCTGTCCTGTGGAGAAAGAAATTTGTTTGTATAGTTTCCACACACAACTATGGAAAATCTGCGTCAACTTAGCTTGCTGATCTTGGTCTAAAGTTAAATGATTGACAAGAACAATATCCTTCAGGTCTAGCGAGGTTGCTGGTCTTTTACTAATAACTTTATACATAAAAACACTCCTTCTGGCATAATCGGGTAAAAAAGCTTGCGGATTGTAGGTATATGGCTTAACTAAGTCAGTGCCTGAGGTAAGGGGGCGGCACGGGAAGTACATTGACATGAGTATTATGGAATGACAGAGTATACATCTAGGAGATTTGAAGTCTAGCTGACATTTGAAGGTCACAAAAACAGCATCCAGTGCCACTCGCATACCTCAGGCAGTGACAGTTTAAGCGCTAGATAGTCGCGTTTGGAATCCCAAAAAGTATTTTATGTACAAATAGATCTATAGATGTCTACTTAATATTACCCAACATCCAACCTTTGTGCCCATTGAAAGTGGAGAATACAACGTGTAATGTCAAGGCAACTCGTGATAGGATACGATGGTATTTGACGAGGCATTGTTTAGCAGATCCTGTTTGAATTTGTGCAGATTTGGCATGAATATTTAGATTAGAGTGGGCGGGTTAGATGGTGATATTGAAATACCTAGGTATGTAGCTGTCACCGTAAAATTGTGAATTCCGTCAGATTATAATCTGACGTAGTTAAATTACAATCTAACCTAACCTAACCCACTGTTAGTTTACAATCTAACGCGTTATATTATATACTGACAGAGTTCACAATTTTACGGTGACATAGCTACCGCTTTTATCCTAAAACCTACATTACAAAATTGGACCAACTACAGGGTTTTCCAATAAGAGATGTTATTTTGATATTGAAAGAAAAATTCATTTTTTAAATATAAATGATCGGATGTTTTTTTTTATGCATAACAAGGCAGGTATTTGACCACAATCGCACCTGATGTTAATTTAATTGTTTATTTTATTACAAAGAGGAAGGTATGCCGTTAATAAAATCAGGCAAATTACTACCACGTCCACGCTTACAGGACCATTTATCCTTTTCATGAAATTTAAAAAAACTAATCGCAAACTGACTGCCCTAGTGCCCTATGTCCTCGGTAGCCTTACTTTCAACAAGACGGCGCTACGTGCCACACAAGCAACGAAACCATTGATCTTTTACGGGAAAAGTCTCCGGACCGTATCTCTCGTACTTTTACATAAATCCGTCCAATTTTCCCCGTGTTTTCAAAAGGCCAGTGACCTCAACCTTACTGTCATTTCACGTCTCTGTCATACGCACTAACGGTGAAACACCGGACATCGCCGATCTACATAATAATGACAAGAAAAGACAAATGACTAAGCGTGTTTTACACGATTTCTGACCATAATGAGTTACGGTTAACTTGGTTGATGATTATTAGTACCTAAAGTACAGTTGACAACATAGGATTTTAAACTTCACAAAAGTTCAATGAGTGTTTTGTGAGAATTAAATCATATTAATTCTTCATCGTGAGTTTCATAATGCTTTTAAATGCTGTTATAAGTATAAGCGAGTCCTAAGCTCATGTGTTTAAGCTTTCATGCTGTAAAGACTCATCAGAATCAATCAAGTAGGTAGATATTCGTGAAAGGGCATCTATACTCTATCTAACCTTACAAACTTTTGATGATCAGTTAATATTTAGTAGGTATGTAGAGACAGAAAATCTAAAGACATAAAATTGATGAAAATCCATGGATTTCGCCAGGATGTTGGGCTACGCGATTCGAAGATGATAAGTTGATAGTACTCACCCATGAGTCAATATCTACTAATAAAATTGCACTGAAAAATAACCCTAGATGCGCCAATGTGAATCTACCTAAAGTTGGAAAATCTCGTATACAATTGGAGGAAATCCATTGATTTATCCTATACTTTGGTAATTTGATTCGCAAAGGTTTCCAATTTCTAGCGGGAAGGCACATTCCGCAAACCGCAATTACATAACACCAGGACATCACTTGATACTGTGTACAATCTGTCATTATTTAAAGCAAAGATTCCCAAACTTTTATTGGCGCCTGATGAAAAAAGAGGTGTTAATTTAGAATGTTTATCTGTGACATTCTAGCTCGCACAAATTATTAAGGCTAAGTAGCAATACCTTACTTTAACATTAACTTGAAGCGGTATAGGTATAGCTCACTTGCATTTTAATTAAATAAATAAATAAATGATTAAATAAATAAATAGATAGTATTTAGAAACTCGTAAAGATCTGCGAGCTTTATAACTACCGGTGTTTTTTGTATGGAGTTTGACAGACTTGATGTCTGTTATAGAGTAAGAGGGTGCAATCCAGATTTTTTAAGTACCTACCTAGTAGTTATTTTGTTTCTAAGTTTCATTTGAAATTGATCGAAAGACGCTTTTAGGTATGTCTCATGAGATTTTTTTAGGTCTTTTGAGGCCATGCTAGGGGAAACTACTAAGCCAATACATACTATTATCACTTTTTATACTTATGCGTTCAGATTCAAGAATTTCTCAATTTTTAATGACGTCCTCTTAAACAGTTTTTCGTTCTCGCTCGCATAGTTTGAGAAGCTATGACCAAGGAACTCGAAATCGTGCGTTTCTCAATACATCCATAACAAAATGCTGTGTTACACATTCACGGAAACATGCAATTTTCACAATGTATTCCGATATTGTGTAAAAGCGAAAGGACATTGACTCATTCACTCTAGTAGACAACTAAGGCCTTTCTTAGTCCAGTGGTTAGAGTGTTGGCTCCTTTCAACTTAGAGGTTTTGAGTTTGAATCCCAGTTGGGACTGACCAGAGAATAAAAAAGTCATTAATACCTTTTTCTTTAAAGAAGTTAAGCTTTTAAAAAGCGCTTTCAGCCGTCCCAGTATTTAACCCTACCACTGCTTCGGGGCAATAAATGGGCACTGGCCCATTCTTCTCAGTACTGGCTAAGAAGAAGCAGCGCAAGAAACTTACGCCCGTATTTACAAACGAAGAATGCTTAATAAAAGCGGCAAATAGAACGCACAGCGCAGCCTTGAATAGAGCACTGTGATTGATTAATTTGTCACCCTGTGCGTCCACGCGCAATGTGCCTCACACTGCACCTCACAGTAATGTTTGCGAATACGGGCGTCAGTCACTAGTGTTTGTTCAAAGTTTGGTTAGGACTAGGGTTGCCAGGCCCAAAAACACAAAAGCCGGACTCTGTGCTTCATTTGGCCGGACATTTTACTCTAAAAGCCGGATGTCACATAGCATCTGACACCAAGGTCGTGACTCGTGACACGTCGTGACCTAAGTTGTCACACCCACAACTAACACAATAAAAAAAAAAAGACTTCAAAAGATCACGTCATTGTACAGGCTTCAATCAGACTAGTTGTTGCAAAAATAGGACTTATTTACAACTGGTACGTAAATTCCAATTTACAAGTACGTAAACTCCTAAAGTTTTTACCTGTATTGTTACCTTGTCTGTACATATTAAATGCATTTTAATTCGCTCATCACGATATAATTTGTGTTATATTCCCCATGACATCATAATAAGATAATGGGCTGGGTCATAAATCAGTAGGAAAAATATAAGTACAGTCGCCTCTACATGACATTTTGTTTCAAAATCACAATGATTTTTCGCGCTGCGTTTTTTCGACACTGGATTATTTATTATCCCGCCTGAAGCAATAGTAGGGTTAACATATAACATATATGTACTGGGACGAGTTAGTGTTTTTTTAAAACCTAAGGTTGATTGCAACTTGACGTTTAGAGTAGGAGACCTTTTTTTTAACGGTAACAATAAAATTATACGGTGCTTTTTGTATGGAGTTTGACACATTTTTGTCGTTTGTCAAAATTAAAGTAAGATGGTGCAACTCAGTCTATTTGTAAACAATAAATTACTTTTGTCAACTTAAATGCAATAGTTTTAAGTGTGGCTTGTACAGTCACTGCATACTATTCAGAAAATATTTTTATTATAAAATAGCACTTATTAGAACTGAATAAAGTTGATAATAATCGTCTCGATGGCGTGTTTAAAATCTATTAAAATGAGTAAAGCGCTCTAGGTTAGATAAAGTAAAAGCAATAATGTAATAGTTTGAAAATAGATTTAGAAAGGCAACAATACTTTTTATTACACAAAAAACGAAGGCCAATTGTGTTCTAAGAAATCATTTTCGCCTTTTACTAATTACTTTTTTACATAACTTAAAAACAATTTGCTATTACAGGAAGAATTTTCTTATATTCTCGTTGAAACATCTTAAAATAAATATTTTCTGTGTTATACTTATTTTCTTTTCGTTATTTTACTAGCCAATAAGCTTTACTTAATTTGGGACCAGAAGAACGCCCGTATTCACAAACATTACTATGAGGTCTTACAGTGCGCGTGGACGCACAGGGTCACACACGAACCAATAACGCGAGTTCATTCAACGCTGTGCGTTTGATTTGCTGCTTCACTTATTCAAGCATCGTTTGTGAACACGGGTGTAAGGCTCGGTGTCCACGAAAGCGAAGAGAAGAAGTTTGAATAACCGACCAGATTTCGTTACTTCCACATCTCCTCTCCACTCAGCTTCTACTCGAAAATCTACTTTCCTCTCCACTTTAGTTAAACCGAGCCTAAAATTCCAACCATCAAAATGACAATGTATTGAATTCCAGTACCAAGATGTCACGCGCAGCGTCGTTCGCGCAACGATGGGCCCAGGACAACTTGACCAGACCCCCCACAGAAGACGAGCTCACAGTCCTCAACCTGTTTCCCATCACCTGCGATGGAGACGAGGTTGAAGCTGCCAAGAGAGCCCGGAGATACTACAAGGCTAGAGGACCTGGAGGACTGACAGAACTATGGCATAAGAGATACCCTGATGACGAGGATATTTTGTCCAGTTGCCAGGATGCGTAAGTATCTTTTGATTTAAAGAACTACCTAATGTAATTATGGGACTGAGTTGTCTGATGTGGGAATCCTGAAGGATGTGGTACAGAGACGAATTGTCTTAAGGTTTCAAGTTTACTGAAATTATTAGGGACATCGAAAATATGAAAGCTTGTTGGTGGGGACAATACTTACTTAATAAATACATAAATATAAATAGGATTAACGTAGGTTTATCAGATATATATCAGATAATGCAATTTTTTGTACGGATGACAAAAAACGTGAGTAGCTTAGAAAATCAAATCAATGTTCAACACCAGTTTCCAGAAAGTCGTGAAAATTTTCCAAGTTGTGATGTATTCATGCTATAGCTATACCTACGCATCTATATTGTATCGAGTGTCGACGCGCTGCGTTTCTTTTCTAAATAAACCAGTCAGTCGCGGACCACCGTGTTATCAATTAGCTCCCGTAGTTAGTACCTAAATCGATATACATACACTACACAAGTTATGGCATATTCGTTTGTAAAAAGTTCCAACACACGCCAAACTAATGTGTGTTAATTGAACACGTGAACACGTGGAAATGTTTACGAAACACTCAAATTGTGTTACTTCATAATTGATTATTAATTAGCTAGTTTAAACAGTCAATAGCACATCAACATATGTACTTACCATCAACCACAAGCCCCAATGGATGTCGAACTCTAATTCTTTACTGTTAGGTTCAAAATCAATAGATTAAGAGATAATTCGTGGTAACTGTAAAATCGTAATGTTTTCTTTCGTATTTTTCCAGTTACATCGTCCCTCTTCGCGCCAGGAGTGTAGGAGGACGGAGGATGACCCTCGTCAGGCTTCCAGCTCCGATGGCCATGGACAGGCCACTGTCAGCGAAGGCGCTGCTCTCTAGGTGGCTTATGATTTTAGATATACGGTAAGTCATCATCAGGTCTTTTAGTCTCCACTGTAGGAGCATGACTCTTATTTACCGGAGACAAAATGAAATGAAATATTTGGCCTTCGCTCTCCACGTGTATACCAACCATAGACATCTAGAGAGATGCCAACTAATGCGCTGAGATCCAAGCCAAGTGTCACGTCACGTTAGAAATTCACACACACAAAGTGATCAAAATAAAAACAATACTTCGCGAAGTAATGCGTTCTATTTTTGGGCATATTGCTGCGACACCGGCCCCGCCCCCTTTTCACATCTCCCTTTAGTTTCTGTGATCTGTGATATCAACTAGTGTCCGACCGAAACTAGTTTTGCGACCGAAACCGAAACCGAAAACGAATTTCGGCAACGGTGTCTATTTCGGCCGAAACCGAAACCGAAACTTCCTTACAAGGCTCATATTTTGAGGGAAAAATAAAGAAAACGTTATTATTTCTGTATTATTTTCCATTTTCTTCCCTAAACTTTGAATTTTTGACGAATTTCAATATCTAACTACTACGTGTGATATATCATTGGAAAGAAAAGAAGCTAGAAATGTTTTCAAGATCATTGGCAATCCGATATCACCATTCATTTTTTTTTAATCAAATTCTAAGTAGAATATTTGTTCAACTTTGGCGGCTCGTAACTAGTTATCCAATCTCTATCTGGATCTGAAATTTATTTTATCTAACTAAAGACATATTCAATATTAATATCAAATAAAAAAAATTGGTTGAAAACACGTGACAAAAAAATTTAAGCAGCTTTCAGGTCAAATTTCGGAAAAAATAAATTAAAACAAAAATATCGATTAAAAAAAAGTAGCTCACTTAGGGGCAAATGGGCGAACTTGTATTCTTAGAATGATCTTACCTACACCACAGAATAATAATAAGTACTACGTACAGAAGTTTTACTTCGCGAAGGTATTTAAAAAAATGTATGCTCAATGTCATTAACAATATGGTGTAATTTAGCTTGTCTCAAGAGTCAAGCACTTCTCCAGGAAATCATACTGTGTACATAAATGCGTTAGGAATAGGTTCATCGAATTATTTCAACTATATATCTACATTAGTGTCCGACCGAAACTAGTTTTACGACCGAAACCGAAACCGAAAACGAATTTCGGCAACGGTGTCTATTTCGGCCGAAACCGAAACCGAAACCGAAACTTCCTTACAAGGCTCATATTTTGAGGGAAAAATAAAGAAATGCGAAAATGCACTGCCTGAAAGAATCGCACAACCTACTCCGACTACATGACTAGCTACGCTATGGAACTGGAATTTACATTCGTTTTGTAGAATAGCTCAAATACTAATAATACAATGCAAATTAAACATACTTTAACGACCTGGTTTTTCTTGTGTTGGAAAATAACTGAAAAAGAAGTGAAAAAAGTCATGTTTTTTTCTACTTAAATCCATTCCTACTCCCTTAAAATGTATGAAACTTGTGTCTGTTTTCTATTTTACTAATAGATCATTATATTAGCTATCGCATGACATAAAATATTTGCTCATTAGTGTTAAGGTGCCCACGCAGTCACTTGTTTTTGAAGGAAGAGGTGAATTTTAAAAATTAAAAACTTAAAACCTTGTAATTTTTTGAGAAATGGGTCAAGCCCCTTTGAAGTATTTTCATCGATAAAATTGACCATAGATCACTCCCTTAAATATCGATCACTACATGCCCGGACACATTGTATAATACTATAAATTAAGTATAAACTATGATCGTAATGCACATTCGGTTTCGGTCGTAGTATCGGCAAGTTTGCTGCCGAAAACGAAACTAAACCGAAACTCGTGTTTTTAACGAAACTCAACCGAAAACGAAACCGAAACCGAACATTCGGTCGGACACTAATATCAACCAATGCTATAGATGACCCACGCTGAACTGTCCCGCCAAACTCAATGACAGGGGGGCGCTACCATCGTTCATCTATATGGTTTCCAACATGGCAAAAATCTGAACCAGCGATCCGGTATTGACGGTGGCGCCCCACTGTCAATGTCATCGACAGGACAGTCCAGTATTTTGGAACTATAAGATTATTAGTTTTATTAGGTAACAGTAAGTCATAGATTTACAGGATATGATTCCCTTCAGTTTCTTTTGTCTCCACAATTCAACCAATGAACCAAATTAATGGCAAAATCTATTGCATCTTAGAGATTTATAGAAAACATAAGGATTTATTGGTTCTGAGGATACATTAATTAAACCTTCAGTCCCATTTATTTATGCTAGTCATGACCATAAAAAAGGGTCATAGAGTCCCTGTTTAAATTATTACCTAATGGGAATCATGTTAATAATCTGAATCAAAAGACAATAGTTTTCTCACTATCATTTGACAACGTATCCAATTCCTCTAATCAAATTGTCACAATGAAACAAACAGATTTGTCAGACAAAAGCGACAATAGATCTTTTGTCTCTTATTTGCAGACCATTTCTATCCAGTTACACGAAATTTTACTGAGAAATTGGAGACAAAGGGCTTTGGAAACACCGCGTTCATCAGTATTAATTTACTTACTGTTTATTTGATTCTTCTTTCTTTATGAAATTCGTACTAAATCATTATTTAAACTTTCCTAAAAATAGACTGTCTTGATCTCAATGTTATATCTTTTTTATCGGGTTTCTCCAGGCTTTCTCGACTTACAGATTTTAACCCTTTTCTTGGCATTGTGCATTTAAAGATACGTTGACCAAAACAAAAATATGGGGGAGAAACCAAAGACTATTTTCAAATGTTTTTTTAAAATAACGTTAGCCCAAATACTACAGATTGTGTTACACAGTATAGAATCGCTACAGGCTGCACAGATTTAACAGTAATATGCAAAATGTCAGACCATTGACAGGCGTCTACGCACCGGCTGATGATTTTTATTATTTTCGGTGTTTTTTTTAAAGAATATTGGTGATTATTTGTAGTAATATGGACAGTAAATAAATGTTTCTTGATGATAGTGCTTTTTTTTCATCCCAAAACTTGTATAATTATTCTTGTACGATGCGGATTGTCCGAATGTATCTCTAAATGCACATTGTCAGATACGTAATAATTTACTTTCAATTTTGAATGTATCTTTAAAGACACATTGCCAGGTTCTCGTTGACTTTATTTTATGATTTTTTCATAGATTTTATCGCATAAAAAGTGATATGTTATAAGTTAGTAATATTCAAAGCTGTAAATTATAATATACTGATATGAGTTTTAATTCATTTACTAAAGAATTGTTGTTTTTTGGACAACTAAGTGCTGCAGCAACAAAATCAGGCGCGCAAAATTCTGGTTATGGTTCCAAAATCTCGAACCAGGTCGAAAGTCAGTAGCGGTGACACTTCAGCTGATGAATTAGAAGCCGCACTTAGTCTCCTGGTTCTCTTGGGTGGTTATCTTCCTACTCCAACCAACCCAAATCACCACAAAAAGCGAGCAGCCTGTCCAGGCTGCTGCATGCTTCTGGTTATAAAGCTGGTGATTGAAGAATTTTAGCCAGTTCGACTGCTGCATAGTTTCCCTGAGAGTTCCAGAGATCCATTTCAGCTATCTTGCGTTTCGACTGTAAGTTGGATATCTAATTATCTTCAATCAAAGACGTGAACACAGTTCGGTACCAGTTGGCATCAATACACCTCGTATTTCTTTAATGGTCTTGCAAGATTCTCATGTGTTCTATCTGCGTTTGCTTCTCCTGGATGGTAAGAGGGGTCTGAGTTTCAGGAGGTATTCCAACGACGCTGATGGAGTGGTTCTCATGCATCCAAATGCAGCTATACTTACAAGGCGTTACAGACTTTGAAGTGTTTTTTTTACTTTGTTTTCAGTTTTTTGTAAAAGATATTTATTTTTTATTTTTCAAATAAGGATTAGCTTAAGGTTTTGTAGTAATTTTCATTTAAATAACTAATTTCTACTAACAAATAAACCATGTTTTAATTTACTTCAAAGCTGGCAATGTGCACTTAAAGATACATACTATATTTCCAAAAGTACATACCTAAGATTTTTTTTCGTATTTTTCACATGATTTTTACTCGTCATAAATCCAATATTTATAGTGTAAATCACAAATATTAACCAAAACCGTTGTTGCCAAGTATAGGGTTAATATCAAATCACAAAAAATACACATTAAATACTCACTCAAGCTCGACTCTAAAATAATCAAGTTTTCATGCTGCATGGTTTGGTGTTTGTTCAAGGGTTAATAAAATTTGTGGATGGTGCCCAAACCAATAAATAAAATAATGCCTGACATCTGATTTTGTACTTCAATTGTTTCCCCTAAATAACGATAGTACGAACATTATTGTTATTATTCGTTGATCGTTACATCCACGAAGACGCGCCCTACCATTCTTTCGCTAATGTTTGAGTGTTATCGGTACACGCTAAATATTATTCTATGAGTGCACACGCACCCTACAATAGGTAATGAGTCATTACGCTCTTATCAACTAATGACGCTCGGATTGCTCAGATCAAAGTCCGCACCCCGTACTTCCCTCGACCAAAAATTGGTGGGGCGCGTCTTCGTGGATGAAACGATCAATAAATTGGTGTCTACTATTTCCAGGTTACGCGAAGATCCAACTCCTGGTGAGGAGGTGGTGTTCATAGACGTTAGCGATCTCCAGCCGTCACATGTGAAGAACCACTTCAGGGGCACATATTGGAAGGACTTCGTTTGGTGCATGAAGGTAAAATAAAATAACTTTCACTGAGCCAATTCAATAGAAGATCCGTGGTCGCATGAGTCCGCGGTAACAATTAATTTCGATTGTGTCTCGATTCGCTGGTACTTGAAGGGCTACGGCTTTGCTTCATACTCAACTATCGATTTATCATCCATGAAAACTTACTTAGTTTCCTAACGTTTCTCGCATTTGTCACAATCAATTTAAGTTGTAATTTTCCTGTGATAAAAGTGAATCATTTTCATGCGTCACTTCTCATCATAAGCAAAAATTATGGCTGCTTGCTTATGAAAAGTTCCAATTGGTGCATGTAGGTAAACTCAGAAAAATAAATAAACCTCTAAGAGTAGGCGCACACCGTTGATTTTTAGTTGCCCGATAGTTGTGCCCGTTTTTAATTTGTATGAAGAATCGACCAAATCGAATCGGCGTAGTGTGCGTACTCCGTACGTACATGTACTCCCATACATGCCCATACTGATCAACTGCCCGACTAAACTATCGGCCGACGAAAAATCAACGGTGTGCGCCTACTCTAAGAAATAAAGAATATGAAAAATGTTTTGATATCGTACATCATACTCGTTATTGCTTGCACATCGCAAAAAATGGCAGTCATAACACTCAGATGTTATTTGACTAGGTGGACAGGCACAATTTTGGCATTCTATCTTTTCATTGTGATTTCTTAGACAAGGAAAGGGGAACTTATTTTGCAGAAAACTAGTGTCAAAAGGCGATAAGCTCCCAGATCGAAAGCATGTCAGTTCCAAATACTGATCAGTAATCCCACATGTTTCCATTCCAGACAGCATACCCGCTCCGCTTCACGGAGATCCACGTCATCAACACTCAGCGCTTGAAGACCATGTCTCTCCTGCTTTTACACATCGGTCTCCATCCCTGGAAGCGTAAGGTCCTGCACATCCACTCCAAGGCTGAGGAGATTAACCAGGCCATGGGGTTTGATTACTTTCCACCGGAGAGCCTGCCACATGAGTATGGGGGGAAGGCTGGTGCTATGAAGGATCTCAATGGTAAGTCTTGGTTTTGATGAGCTCTGGTGGTGGACGATGGCATTGACATAGCATCAAATAACTGACTGCTAAAAGCTAGAAGCTTACGAGAAATTGTTATCTCTCGTTGTTCCCATTCCATTCTGGGACAAAATTCTGGCACCACGAGAAAACAGGGGCTAAAAGCTATAGTTATGTCATTGTGCCTATACAATGAAGCACCTGGAAAAAATAAAAAGGGGCAAATAAGAAACAGTTAGCTATTTTATTCTAAGAAGGACTAGTTAGTTACTTCTGAAAAATAAAACACATGTGATGAAATAGTACCTTAAAGACTGTGGATTAATTTAAATATATCGTTTGTTTTCTCAACTGCTTGTTTACTGTTCTGTACTTCTGAAATGTGTGTCTCAAATAAGTAGCAGAATTGCTACATACGTCTCTGTATCTGTTGCGATTTTCATGACTGGTGCTCTAAACTAGCTCAATTTCACCAATAATTCTAAATCAAAAACCATATCTCTTTCACAGACGAATGGACAAAGAAGCTCCTCTCCAACTCAAAGTGGCTGGAATCAGAAGAACGCAAATTCTACGACACAGAACTGAAACCAGAACTAGACACTCGGTCTCGACACCGCAGCGCCGTGCGCCTGCGAGCAAGCAACGGTTCTTATGACATGATCACACGCACGCACTCGTGTAGATCTTTACATAGGCATGATGACTTTGATGAAGGAACGTACGGCGCTTACAGGACTTTAAAAGTGTCTTCTGATAGTGATTTCTATGTATAAGTGAGGAAAAACAAGAAGATGTTTTTTGCTGAGTTGTGCGGGAACTACCTACTGATTGATCCAATGACATGGGACGTACGGCGCGCATAGGACTTTGGATAGTGATTTCTATCTATGAATGAGGAAGAACCAGAAGGTGGATTTTGCAGTGTTTTGGCGCGAGTAACTGACCCAATATGATCTCGCCCACATATTTTGCAGATTTTGGAACAGACACCCTGCTACGTATAAGTGAGGAAGATTATAGACATATTTATGAAGGTCTTGGAATAGACGATAAAGGACAGTGTCTTAATACAGACACCTTGGAGGAAATTCTAGACAGTTGTAGCGATGGGATACCTAAATAAGAAGTGAAATGGAGTATGCCATCCTAAATGCAGAGCTTTGCAATAATACCTACTCAATTGAGACAAAAAAATAATAGTAAGTGCCTTCTATTATTTCACGAGCAAAAGCATCTTGGTAACAAAGTGAGTGTTATATAAACGTACAGACGTAGGAGTGTTTGTTAAAATGCTTTTTCGTTCTTCAAAGAAACTGCCTGGTATATTGAGGAAAGTTTTCTTTACAATACAAGTGCACAGTTGGTTTATCTTTTTCCATCTTGCCAATACCATGACAAGATAAAGAGTGCCCATTTTTTATGACTATGAGATTGTTTGATATAATACAATAACCTCTACTGTACCTAATTTTGTATTTGTTAGAATCTCATCCAAATTGTACAAATTAAATTATTCATAAAATTAAAGTTTTGTTATTTAACCATTTTTTAAAACACTTCCAAGTCTCTAATAGTTCTATAACAAAAACAAAAGTCTTCAGATACTTAAAATAGCAGTAAAATAAAGAGCTGTACCAAAATCAAAATCAAATCAAATCAAAATCAAAATTATCTTTATTTGTTTAGACTAATTAAATTAGTTCTTGCAAATCGTCAAATGCTCTTAAGGAGCCTATACATGTCTCATTCTTTTTTTGCCCTACCAGCGCTTCGAGACAAACATTTGGCAAGTGCTGAGAAGAAGCGCCGCAACAAACTCAGTCACCACTGTCTGCCGGTTTTACCTATAAATAGTCGTAAGTAGGCTTTCAGCAGATAAAGCTTGAAGCATAGAGGAATAACAATAGCAATTAACCGTCGCAACAATTTATAGGACCTAGTTTCTAGTTAAATATGTAGAGTCTGCCTGCTGTTTGAATTAAGTTACAAAAAATTAATAATTTTCATTTCTAATTTCTCACCGTAGTAATAAAAGTAGGTATTTTTAGACATCAGTATCGTTATCGGAGGTTTCCGGCTACTGGGACCGCAATTAACTAGGACCGCGGTCCCAGTTGCTGGATCCATAAAAAATAATTGTCACACTACACTTTTCTTTCTTGTGAAGATAGAGATAAGATTATTTGTTGAGAGTTCAATGAAATTCCCACCGCTGCAACTCCTGTGTAGCCAGGGTCCACAGCTTGATAAAAACCCAATGAGAGTTTTTCCTTTCTCCCATACAAACATGTAGGTCAAGCTGGATAAGCTGGCTACACAGGAGATTTGCAGTGGTGGGAATAGACCCGATAGTCATGCAATATTATTCAGAATCGTGTATTTCTATGCTTATTTCGTGCACCAAACCTAACTAGACATAAAGTATAAAATCGCAGTGCAATTTGGCCGAATGCAGCAGTGAAAGGCTTCGAGTGTCTGCCTCTGAGAGCACGAAATGATTTAGTACTCGTACGTGTCGACGCATTTACACTGCACGATGTACTTAATTTAAATTTAAATTGGGCATTTGACACCAAAAAAGTAAAAAAAAAACACCCCATAATAATTCTACTTTCTTAATAGGTTACTTGGCAGCTTGCTTTTTTTGGTCTTGATCCTTAAATCCGCATAAGATTTAAAATGGTATGTAGCCAAGCCAGCTATTTTCTGTAGCAGTAATGTGCCAATAAGGTTACTTATCTAAAGCTCATATGTAACTGATAGCTATGGGCTTTTAATTAAACTAAGAGTTATTATTAAATGCCAGTCTGTAGTAAAATCTAGGTCCACATACAATATCTTGAATAAACATCAGTTATACATGGACGACTGGTAAAAAAAGTTAACGAACAATAAAATGCAATAATATAAACCACATTTGCAGTTATATGCATTTCGGGATAGAGCCCACGCCAAATGGCGCTCACAGTGAAAGGCTGAAGCTAAGTGCTCGTAGAGCATAATAAGTAGCGGGTATTTACACGGTACGATGTTTAATTGATTATTTATTAGGGTACTATTTTGTCCTACTTTTGGTACTTTCTGTTTGTAATGTGTGTTTCTGTTATGCAAATAAACGTTTTATCTATCTATCTATCTATCTATTTATTTATTTATTTAAATAAATAAATAAATAATCAATTAAACAAACATTGATTAGAGAATTACAGTTACATTACTCTCTTCTGATATTTTTCTATACAGCCAGTAGCGGCGTAAGGGGGGGGACGGTGGGGGCGGTCCGCCCCGGGTGCCAAGCATCAGGGGGTCACACAAGTCGCGCAGATTAGTACTCACTGGCACATCTGCATGGCAAATCTGCCGTCTATGTCATGATACGAGGGGGGTGGGGGGTGCGATTGTCTTTCAATCTTCGAATCGCGAGGTAACCCCAAAAATCCTGGTGGATCGCCCCGGGTGCCAACCCATGCTACGCCGCCACTGTATACAGCTATGGTGTGTCAATACTGATACCTAGCTTACGAAGTTATCAGTTAGGTATTTACGAATCTGCAAAGTTAGATGCGTTTTTCAGCACAAACAAGTAACCTAATGCATAGTATTGTATTAACTTACATAAGGCTTAATTATTTTTACCTTTCTATATTAAAAAACTATCCTCTTCCCTAGACGTCTGAAAAGTATCTCTTTACAACAATAGTTTCACTAAAATACCTAGAGTTGTTTTTACTTTTTGTGTTTCTTACAATAGTTAGTGTTCAATAAAGTGTATCTATCTACTATATTTTAATTTAAAAGTAGAATTTATATCCAATGATTGAAAACCAAAAAAGTCCCTACAACTTCCAATAAACAAAAAACAAAATTACATAAAATGTAAGCACTAAATCAATAATCACGCCACACTGGCCAGTCAGATCAAGTCAGATGCATCAGGAGATAGACGCCAAATTGCACTCGTCTCAGTGAAAGGATAGAGCTAAGTGCACGAAGAAAACAAAACCAAAGAGGCATTTACACAGTACGATTTCTGCTAAGTTTTTCTGTCATAAAAGGCTCAATAAGTTTAAGATTACGGTTTCTAAGCTTCTAAAAACGAATAGGCTACATTGAAGTAACGTTTTTAAGCAGTTCTATCTTGGACATTTTATTGTTTGGTGGTTTTTCAAGTTCCTACCTGATTCGTTCGTTCGTTCGTTTCAGCCAAATGACGTCCACTGCTGGACAAAGGCCTCCTCCAAGGTTTTCCACAATGCACGATCCTGCGCTGCCCGCATCCAGGCTCTTCCCGCGACCTTTACCAGATCGTCGGTCCGCCTAGTAGGAGGCCAGCCCACGCTACGTCTTCCAGCCCGTGGTCGCCACTCATGCTCTCAGCCTCAACTCAGCCTACCTGATTACAGAGGCGAAAATAGACAAAATATTTTATCATCAGATTCCTGATGGGCAATCAGGTCCCCAATCCCTCCCTATTAGAGAGGTTGCTTGTAAGAAGAACTCCGTCAACACACTCTACTACAAGCATTTAGCTAAGCTGAAGAAGTTAACGACGACCTCATAAATGTAGCAGGAAGGCGCTGGATGCAGGCTGCCCACCAACCGGCCATTGTGGAAATCATTGGGGGAGGCCTCAGTTCAGCAGTGGGCGTCCTATGGCTGAAAATGGTGATGATGAAGAAGAAGTTAAAAGGAGTACCTACTACAATATTTAAACCAAATAAAAACAAGTTATTTTTTAATTCATGACTATAGTCATAATGCGGTTAATCCTCGTTAACACAATCGTACAGTGTAAATGCCCCAACAAATCCGCCACAGAAAAAGTAGCGGGTAATGAGCGATCGGCCGACAAGCGCCGACCGACCGCGCTTTCTAATCGCGAACGTAAAAATGCTCGCAGCTGTGGACTAGTGGATATTACAGTATTAGATGCTTTGATCTTTAAAGATTTTTCTTAAAAATACCTGCCTAGGCTCGAAGGTAGTTCCTTAAGGACGCTACATATTTTGCCCGCCTGGCGGCTTGGTGTCGGCGCGGCGGCTTTATTCCAAAATAATCATGTCGATGAGTTATACTTTCCAAGTCTTTTGATAACATAGCGGTTTTTGGAGATAGAGTCCAGAAACTTACCATCGATTGCAATAGGCAACTAGCTCTGGCTAGCTGCTTCGCCCGCGATTTCGGTCTGTTACAGAAAGAATAAATGAATGTAAGAAAGAATGAAAGATACATTTCTTACAATGGACATTACACAAATACAGGCAAAGTGCAACGCTGGTTTTCAGTTATCCCATGCCGAGTGCGAATGTCCTGTTGACTATTTGTTGATTAATTTTGGCAATTAATAAAACCAATATCGTCCACTGTAGAGTAGATTTAAGAGAGACTGCTATACCTACAAATTACACGCATACTCAATGCATTACCTATTCCTTCTAGATACTACTATTTTGGCGTCATATTGCCAAATCACCCTTAATACAACTTCCAAAAATGCCAGTGTCGTTGCATGTAGGATGCCACACAACGTAGCTCCGATTGACGTGACGTTGCGCGTTGCCGCGTTGTCTAAACGAAGTCAAAGCGCACCTATTTTATGTTGCCCTGGTACATTTAGTAAACATAGGTGCGCATCAAGGAATAGTTTAGGTGCGGTTCATTAGGTGCGCCTTAAAAAGGGTACGCTTCAAGAAATACCTCGTCTAAACGTATTTCCCAATCGAAAACCGAAGGCTTCAGGGCGTGAAAATAATACTGAGATATTTCACAATAATCACTATAATGTTGCTATCTTTGCCCAAACAGTTTTGTGCCACGGGAACAAAAATACTGGGTCTTATTGTGTGGTGTTAGGGGTGATATTGGAATGGGTAATGTAAAAACATTGGAGCATCAAAAACGCAAGCAACGAATCAACAAACGTGCGCTCACGCAATGCGTCGCGCACTAGTAAAGATAATGAAGGTGACCATGGTCTATGGAAATTTGTGGACTAACAATAATGGTGCAAATACACTATGCGGAAAATTGTCCAAGTCGAAGCGCTAGCCCACACACCGAAATATGGGCGACGCATGGGTGGAGGAAGGAGAAAGTAACCGAGATGGTGTTCACACTATTACGTCTTGGCCAATTTTCCGCATAGTGTACATGTGCCATAAAAATAGTCATTATTTTTATATCCTGTGCAAATATTTCAATTTATTAATTAATTTTGTTTACATACTCGTATAATAGGAAGTAAAGAAGTCACAAACTGAAAGTGGTATAATAAATTCTCAAAAATTTTTAAGCATTTAGGTGTATTGTATTGAACACAGTATCATAATTGGATTTTGAAGTAACTAGATGTAAGTAGAAAGTGAAACTATATTTATTACTTTACGATTTTGCTTATTAATTGTTTAGTTATTTTGTTGTTATATATTTTCAGCTTACTTATAATGTTTTACACTAAAGATAGTTTGTATTTAAATTATTGTACTAAGTTTTAAAATACATTTGTAAATTGTTACTATCTAATAAATAATAAAAAACAAACATACCACTTCTTCTGCATCATGACACCCACAATGACACCTCCATGTCAAGATGAGAAACCTGTAAATGCAGTTTCATTTATTTATTTACTTACATTAGAAAGTTGGCCTGAAAAAGATAAATAGATTTCGATTTGAAGCGATAAAGTTATAGTACCTATGTTTCTTTCTGCACAGTTTTTAGAAGTCCATTCGTCTAAAGATTTATCTATACTCTACTTATTCTTAATATTATAAATGCGAAAGTAACTCTGTCTGTCTGTCTTGCTTTCACGCCTAAACCACTGAACCGACTTTGATATGGCATAGAGATAGTTTGAGTCCCGGGAAAGGACATAGGATAGTTTTTATCCCGGTTTTTGAAACAGGGACGCGCGCGATTACGTTTTTATGTGACAGACAAAAGACAAAATTCCACGCGGGCGAAGCTGCGGGCGGAAAGCTAGTACTTATTTTTATAAACCATGGTCACCCTAATGAAAAACTAATGTCGGTCTACATTGCATCGCGCCAAATTTAGCAACTCTTACATAATTATGTGGTTGAAAATCTGTTGTGTATCATGCAACGAATTAAGCGACGTCCAAAGAAAAAGTTAAGACATGCATGAATATGAAAGATTTCAGAATAAAATTGTAGAAAGATTAAAATTCCTCCGCTCTTGAATTTGAGGCTAAACAAGAAATTCTTGCTAACATTTTATTTTTCGTTTCAATATGTTTTCACTTTTAAAGAAATATTAATAAAGTTTTTCTAGAGATATTTTATTTACTTATTTAGAGTCAGATTCCCAATTTCTTTTTCTAATACACAAATAATATCAAAAACCTTGTGTTAGTGTGAAAGAGAATATTTTATTTATTTATTTATTTATACTTCAGCACACAAAGTAACAAATGCACTGTGGCGGACTTAATGCCGGATGGCATTCTCTGCCAGTCAACCACGGGTCATGCAGAAAGAGTAAGGCGGTGCAAAAAATTTACATTTTTGATAATAAACCTACTTACATAAGATTACATAAAATAAAAATAAATAAATAAATAAATAAATCTTTGGACAATTTCACACAGCGCCAGCTAGCCCCAAAGTAAGCAACTTAATGCTTGTGTTATGGGTGCTAGCTTAACGGATATACTACTTATATACTTTTTTTTTTTAATACATAAATATTATACATAGTCACACCCAGACCCGTCACAGAAATTAAAACTCATCATTTCAATTTCTGCCCGGCCGGGAATCGAACCCGGGACCTCTCGGCATAGTAGTCCGTTCTGAACCACTACACCAAACGGCCGACAAATAAATAACATAATACAAATAAATATAATAGACATACACATAAATACATAAACATAATAATAATATAGATGTACACATCACTCATGTCTGAGATAGCGAGAAAATGGAGAAAAAAAGGTCATTCCTTGAAATGTTTGCGCAAAGCCTTTTTGAAAGTAAATTTGGAAGAAGGTTTGCGTAATTTGGCCGGAAGGCCGTTCCAGAGCCGTACAGCGGAGACTAAGAAAGAGTTGGACATGAAGCCAGTGCTATGATGAGGGGTGGCAAGCTGAAGAGACTGACTAGAGCGAAGATTTCTATTGTGAGTGGAGTGGAGGTACTGAAATTTATCTTTTAAATAAGATGGAGAGTCGGGATTGAAAAGAATTGAATGAAGCATACAAAGTGAACGAAGATATCTACGCTGTCTGATGGGAAGCCAACCAAGCTGCGAGCGAAAAGGTGAGATGTGGTCAAACTTGCGGAGACCGAAGATAAATCTGATGCAGTTGTTCAAAAGGCGGTCCAGCTTGTTTAAAAGTTCCTGTGAGATGTCCGTACAGCATACATCACCATAGTCGAGGATAGGCAGGATCAGAGACTGAGCAAGTAAGATCTTAGTGCTGGAAGGGAGGAAATTTTTAAAGCGGTAGAGTGCCCGCATTGAGCCGATCACCTTCCTACTGACTTCCCTGACATGCTGGGACCAACTCAGAGTGCTGTCAATGAAGAGTCCGAGATTTTTTACGTATGGAGAGAAGTTAACGACAACTCCGTCAAAGACAACACTAGGGACCGATCCCAGATCCAGTTTAGCCAGTTGCCTGGAGCTCCCCAGCACTATCGCCTGACACTTGCCAGGATTGACCCTCACACCGAACTTCCCGGACCAATCGGCGATATTGTGTAGATCAGCATTTAGCCGCGAAACCGCATCAGATATCTCAGAAGGGTCAGCCTGCACGTTCCTGCCTGCCTGCAATATTCTTGTAAACAAGTGCATGAAGCTGCTACTGTTTTATGCTGTAAGTTCAATTGCCTACTTGATGGATGCAATTCATTAATTAACAATAAGATGACAGGTAAAATATTTGTTTGTGTGTTTATAAATAAAGATTTTAAGGGTGAGCTCTTGTATCGGAGCTGACAGACACATACTTCAGTGTTACACGTGCCTACTTAGTAGTACATGCAAGAAAAGAAATTCGTAAACTTGAAATTTCTATTTATTTATCGGCAGACAATGGTGACTGAGTTTGTTACGGCGCTTCTTCTCTCAGCACTTGCCAAATGTTGGTCTCGAAGCGCTAGTCGGGTAAAAAGATTATGAGACATGTAGAGGCTCCTTAGGAGCAAAATATTTGACGATTTTAAGTACTATTTAAATAGTCAATACCAGGGTTTCCTAAACTATGGGTCGCGACCCAGTGGTGGGTTGTGAGCGAACATTGAGTGGGCCCTGCCTGTAGAACGACACACCACCCTAGCGATCCAACCGCTGGGCAGCGGGCGAAATTTCCTATAGGTGGGTCCCGAGTTTGTGAACTTGTATTACATGAGTCGTAGCCCAGGCCCCAGACAACTTTGGGAACCACTGGTCTATACAAATAAAGAAATTTTGACTTTGAAGGAGACCATCCTACGTGAAGTCACGGGCAAAAGGCTTATAATATTCCACTTAAAATAAAAATCATAGCACAATCCTCCGTAATCCTAAGCCTCCATCCAGAGCCCATTAGGCCGAGCATCCGCCATGGGGAGTACGTGCTGCGACTCGCGATGGCCGACGTATTTTATACAGGGTGTCCCAAAAAATAATACTTCTTCCAATAATAATAAAAAATCAGGCATGTAGGTACCTTATCTATTCGCGCCATAGTGACCAAAAAAGTGCGTAGAAAGGCACTTTTTGAGTTATGATAGACACAGAAATTTGAAACAATCATAACTCAAAAAGTATCAAAAATCGCGGAACACACACGGGGATGATTCGGATAGCCCTAGTGATGCTCTACCTCTTGACTTCAGCTTAACACTAATTTTTGGGACATCCTGTATTTTCCGTAAAAGCAATCGTAATATAATCTAGTGGTTATTTCTGTGATCTTAGAGAGATGATCTTGTTGAAAGAGAGAAAGAAAGAAAAACATTTATTTGGTACTAAATGATACACATATTGATATAATAGAAGAGTAATGATTGGAAATGAGGGTAGGAATCAGAAATAAAGTTATCTCACAGATATATAACCACCTCTGTGGTCTAGTGGTAAGACCACCTGCTTCAGATCCTGAGGTCCTGTGTTCAATTCCCAGCGGGGGCAGATTTTCCTGGCAAAATTGCTAAAATCAAGTAACAGTGTCGAGCACATAGCTCGCAAAGCTGATGGCCGCTGCGCAAAAAAGTTCTCGAGTAGCGACCACGGGCCGGAAGACATAGTGTGGGCAGATCCCCCACTAGGTGGACCGACGATCTGGTAGCGTTGCGGGAGGTGACTGAATGCGGGCGGCGCAGGACGTTAACTGATCTTCTTCTTGCTTATACAGTGTGAGTCACGTTAAAGTGTACATATGAAAATAGATGAAACTAGACCTATTTTTATCGACAAAAAAGAGGTCAAAAAATTTTTGAGATTTTTTTTTAATTTTTTATAGAATTTTTTTTCTTCCAATTACTTATTGTAAAGAATACATAATAACTTTTAAACTAAGCAGTATAATTTGATAAAATAGAAACAGTAATAAAGCTAAATAACAGGCAATACTAAAAAAATACATAAAATACACAAAAAAGGCCAACAAATAATAAAAAAATATACTTTTTGAAAAAAATCCGTTTAAAAATTCGTGTTTTTTTGGTTATTTGATAAATTTCTCCAAAAAATGCCCCTATAACCGGTAGTTTTTATTACTTTGTATTATTTTCTATCGTATTACCTTCGTAAAACGAAAAATCGCATGTCTCTATCCCTATCACAATGTTTGCAATGATCGTTTGAACTAAGCCTCTCCGGGCGCGCCATTCAAAGATTTCAAATAAAAACAAAAGATTTCGAAGTAAAATAAGCATTTTAGTTAAAATTAAAATTGTCTCTACCTGTAGCGGAGAATAATGTTGTGGCAGGCCTTTCTTAAAACGATCATAGCAAATGTTGTGATAGGGATAGAGACATGCGATTTTAGGTTTTACAAAGATAATACGATAGAAAATAATACAAAGTAATAAAAACCACCGGTTATAGGGGCATTTTTTGGAGAAATTTATCAAATAACCAAAAAAACACGAATTTTTAAGCGGATTTTTTTCAAAAAGTATCATTTTTTATTATTTGTTGGCATTTTTTGTGTATTTTATGTATTTTTTTAGTATTGCCTGTTATTTAGCATTATTACTGTTTTTATTTTATCAGGATATACCGCTTAGTTTAAAAGTTATTATATTTTCTTTACAATAAGTAATTTGAAGAAAAAAAATTCTATAAAAAATTAAAAAAAAATCTCAAAAATTTTTTGACCTCTTTTTTGTCGATAAAAATAGGTCTAGTTTCATCTATTTTCATATGTACACTTTAACGTGACTCACACTGTATGTTTATTTGGGACATGTATTATGTGTCCTGGATAAAGGGCCTACATTCTAATAAAGATTTTGTTTTTTTTACTGTTAAGTAACTAAAAACGATACGATACTCTCATTTAAGAGTTCCTCATTCGAATTTCTTACTGATTGATAACAAAGTTGTTACTTAGGT